>NC_056743.1:275011344-275171344 GCF_019279795.1 Protopterus annectens
TGTTACCAATACATGTAACCCCGTACGAATTACAGATGGAGTCACTTCTGGGAGGGTGGCCTAATGGTTAAGGTGTTTGCTTTACAAACACAAGGTGCAGGGTTTGAGTCTCGCAAGGGATAATTGGCGAGGCTTAAAATAGCTCACAAGGGCAGTTAGCTTAGTACTAATCTATGAACCACATTGCAGGTGCTGCAAAGAGCACTTTTGGCTAACATCAAAGATTGAAACATTATTAATTTCATGAACTTTAATCATACTTTGACTTAGGAATGGGATCCATTCCCATCATGCTATTAGAAACCCAAAAGACTTGGAAAAATTAAAAAAAGTAGAAACACACAGTAGTGGCAGTACATTAGAGCCCAGCAGAGGAGGCAAAAGAAAAATAAAGTTCTATTATACAATGACCATATTTAAGAAAGGTGATTAATTTCTTTCTTAATATCATTGTATAATAGCAATTATCCTTTCTTTTTTGTGGGTATCATATGATTTACTCATGTTTGGCTTGGTTTAATCACTTCGGCTTTGCTCTCATGATCAAACCATGCAAACCGTGAGCAAATCCCAAGAAACCCACATCCAACTGAGAATTATTACTAAAGTGTACAGCTTAGTGACATAAAGTGGAGTACTCAAAGGATAAAAGTGACAAAAATGAAGTATTGTCTCACAAAGTCTCTGACATAAGTGTACTGTAGAAACATAATTTATGTATATGAAAAGAGGTCTCACAGAAGCAACACATCTTTGCATGAAACTAATAAATAAATCTAAAAGAGAAAAGTTGCAATTCTCATAACATTTGACTTTGAATCTTTAGGTTATAGAGCCACATGTTCATATGATTTGTTGTCAAGCTCAGGAAATTTTACTACTGCTATCTCCTCTTAAAATTTGTGTTGCCCCAGCATCCATCAAAATTATTTTTGAATATAGATTATGTATTTTTTAACTTTACTACAAGAGGTAATATATTCCATGGTTTTATTACTTGTCTGGAAAATAATCTACCACCTTTTCCTGTTACATTAATTTTAAGCAACAGTTACTGCTCCTTATATTGCCTCAACTCCTATGTTCAAGGAATGTTCTCAGAATCAGGCTGGGCCTGGTTTCATGTACAAGAGATCCACTCCAAGAAGTCTGTAGAATAAAAAGAACAAAGAGAGCTGCGGTTGTGCATCAGAGTAGCTTTTTCAGGGCCTCGGTTTTCTTTGTTAAAATCTCTGAACTTTCTCAAGTTATATCAAGTTACGTGATTTCGTGCTACAAAAAATGTAGAGTTCAGAAAGTATAAGGAAAAAATTATGAAAAAGAGGAATATGTCAATCAAAATAGAAGACTGCAGGTTTGCAGACAGAATATCAAGTGTCATTCAAAGTAAAGATGACTAATCTATGAGCGCTATTCTATCTATAATGTTTTGTAGAAGACATATGAAATGGTTTTGAAGTACTTAAGAAAGCAAAGAAATATAAAGCAAAGAAACATATAATTAAACTAAATTAAATGAATAGGTATGTGAAATGATATGGAAAAACACAAATAGACAGGGCAGTAGTGTCTGGTGGTCTGGTAGATTTCAACCTAAAATTTTTTGGAGTACAGAGAGCAGAAATGGTAATACTACTAACCTTCATATCATTGGAGCAGTCTTCTCATGAATGGAGGATGGCAGCTTTCATTCTCTTTCCCAAGATGGAAACCAATATGGCTTACAGTCAGTGGGTCAGATCTCTAATGTTTGTATCACAAAGTCCCTTGTCAGTTGCTTCTATCATTGTTCCTGGAGTTATAGTCAAGTAGAATATTGCAGGTCCTACGTGTTTAATAGATAGGCCTATCTTACAGCCTGCCAGAAAACGAGGGAGATGGGCTTTTCACTACATGTCATTAAATGTTCCCTTTGTAAGAGTCTTGCACTTCTCTGAAGTACAGTGCCCTTGGAATGAGAATAGTAAATTAAAGGGAAGTGTGAGGCAAAGCCTTCTATGCAGGTTTCTGTAAGAGTGCCATCTGCTAAAAGACACTTTTCCTTTCTTTGCATTTGCTTGTATCCTTAAATGATGTGTAGATGTTTTACAAGTTTGTATGTGCTTATGCTTGATGATTTATATAGTGGTAGCAGAACTAGGGTCTATTTTCAGTAATAAAATAAATATTACATTGAATGGCTGTACATCGAACGTTACTCATTGAACATGATTTTTAAAGAACAGGCATATCTTTGAAAATAGTCATTGAATGGCCATAGATGGCCGACATAAAGGAACCGCGACCTACTACTTACTTACTTACCAGTAACTTAGCTATAACAGAACCTGCCCTTTCCCCAGTTTAGTTTGACCTTCTAGTAGGTATATATAGTTAGCAGGGGTGTGCAGCCCCCCACAAAAGAAGGATTCAGAGAAATGGGACAAAACTTATGTGGTGGGCTTTACTCCCTACACCTCCTATGTATGGGGCTGTGCCCCCAAACCCCCACTAATTATATATACCAACTCTAAGGTTGTACTAAATTGGGGAAAGGGCAGGTTCCGTTATAGCTAAGTTACTAGTAAATAAGTAGTAGGTCATAGATCCTTTATGTTGGCCAACTATAGCCATTCAATGACTTTATTTTCAAATATTTGCCAGTTCGCTAAAAGTCCAGTTCGATGAGTAACATTCGATGTACAGTCAATCGATGTAATATTTATTTGATGGCTGAAAGACCTGTGGAAGCAAGACAGAAAGAAAGTGGACACTATGGTCCTGTCAGCTTGAACTCATTAGTAGAGACTAACTGCTCACCAAAATAGTTTTGGAATACCTGCAAGCCTGTGGAGCCTAGAACAGAGACAGCATAGACTTACAAGGGAGTGAATAAATGCAAAAGGTCAAAAGTGGGAAGTGCAAAAACATATACACTTTTATTATTTGTTGCCTTTGCCTAAGTGTTAGTGTGTGTGTGTATTTTTTTTTTTTTTAGATACACAAATCAAATACAATAGTGAACAGCAAAAGAACAATTATTTTAGAGCAAATCTAAAATGATTGAAAACAAAAATAAAATTGATTTTCTTGTCTGAGGGCATCCACTCCAGCCCCCCACTCTATATGTACCTACTTCAAGATCATATCCCGCTGTACCAGAATCCCATACAAAAGTCTGCCAGCAAAAACTCCATTGAGAACAACCGCATTAGCATTTGCTGTTACTCAGACTGCAACCATAAATGTGTGTATCTATATATTGATATATGTATATATATGGCACCATAACAGCTAGGCAGAAGAGGACATAATCATGCTGCAACCAGTGCTGGATTAGCCTTCCTTCCATTGTGGAAGGAGTGAGTGGTGGATTCAGATGGTAACCCTCAGTAGTATGTGTGTGTGTGACCCATATACATGCAGAAGACAATGTATGCCCTAGGGCTGATGTGGATGTTCATGTTAGCCTCCAACAGTATAGTTAAGACCTAACCAAAATGCCAGCATTGAGATTGGTAGGTGCCAGTTAGGGCACAAGCTACCTCTTTGGGTGCCTGTAGGATGCCTCCTCTGGTCAGTTATTGTGCTTATGTTGGGGAATGACCAGTGATGGAAGAATAAGTAGACTTAAGGTCAGTAAGATGGTGTCTCATGGTGGGCAGGCAGGGTATGGAGGCAAAGCATGGCTAGAAAAAATTGTTTTTCTTTGAGAAGGATTTTATTTAAATTGGCATGAGACAAATTCAATATTTCATTCTTTTCAACTTTATCAAGAAAGAAACTAACGTCAGGTCATAAAATACTGGATAAAAATCTTAAGTGAATGTGTCTGCAGACAGTATAATACAGGTACAAATACACTCAGTACAAACTGAGTTGCATATAATAATGCTAACTTTAGATCATAACAATGTGTCTGGATTGTGCCAAAGTTTAGAGACTTTAGAAGCAAATCTGATGCACCAAGTCAATTCAGTCTACAAAGGAATATGATGTCTATGATAGCTGTTAAGAACTTCCATGTGAAACATGAATTATAATTCAGAAAATGCTGTATACTCTGTGTCTTGCCAGATTTCCATTTTTATAATGGAGAGACAGCTAAAAATATAGGATGTGGGATATGGGAATATTTTAAGCTATTTAGAAATAAATCTCCAAATCCAACATATAAAGATTTTTGAAACATAATCCTTTAGTATAATACTGTTACAAATTACAGTCAGATTTAAGTGTCTCTTTTACCAGATTTGGTAAATTTAAAATTTTTGTTTGGAGAAAGAGACTGTGTATTTAAGTATATCTGTCCAAGTCCATGAAATTAATAAGTAAGATTACTTGCATATTGATTTGATAATATATTAGTTAAGTGTTACCAGAATTAATATAAAAAATCCCATTCCAATGAAGGACAATGCCAAACCCAAACTATAGAAATAAAACAAAAAATATTCAGTGCTTTTGTCTACTTATATCTCTTCACTTCATCATAATACAATTTTATACAATTATCTCAGTTTAAATAACCACCCACAAAGTCATGTGATTTCTAAAAACCTATATAAACCAATCAAAATATTTCCATCTTTAAAGTTGTTATAGGCATTTATTATAAAGGATGACAGATTTATATTTTATTGTACTGGTACAACATTTTTTGTTTTTGTATAATATATTATATTTATCAAAAACACCATTTTATTTTGATACCATTATTTAATTAGCAAATGGTTGAGTGTGTTGAACAACTTTAAATCAACCTCTTCCAGTAGAGCTATCACCAGTGGAGTACCACAAGGATCTGTGCTGGTCTCTTTACTGTTTGTAATCTATTTTTGGAAGTCCAGTCTAAAGTATACGGCCTTTGGTTTACAAAGTTTGCTGATTGCATGCTGGGTGCAATCAATGAGTTCACCAATGATGTTTACGTATTACAAGAGGGGGCTAACAGACAAATGATTGGTACCAAAGCCACATGGTCTACAAAGAAATGCAAAAATATGTATTTTATATTTGCCATCTGCAAAGTGGAATTCCCCACTAATTACAGTATGGACAACACCCCCCCCCCCCAAGTTTAAACTCAGTGGTGCAAGACCTGGGAACACAGCTGAATAACAATCTGAACTTCGACCACCAAGTTTCCACAACTGTAAGGAAAATCTTCTATGTTGTGCACCTCATAAGTCAGGTCATCATATCCAAGTGTGATGATGTTATAACACCACTGTATTTGAACCTCATTAGAACACTAAGAGTACAATGCTTCCTTTTTAATGTACCTCATCAGACACCTGCAGCAGCTGGAGAGACCATGGGGTTTCTCAACAAGAAAATACAGAGCCTACAAATCATATCGGGATGTATGTAGATAGACTGTAAGCCCTGTCACTGTACTCTATATTGTATAGGATAAGGTGTCTTGTGCCTGGTCTACAGGCCAGTTTCTGACGCTGCCCTGATGGAAATGCTTCACATCCACAAATGTAATGGCACAAGATTCACTCACTCTAGGGATCTTAACCTAGCCTGTGACACTAACAGAACAAGATTGAGAGACCTCTATAGCTGATAACATCTCCAGAGTCTGTTGAAAGGAAAATGGTAATAGCATTGTCTGACATGCTGGTGTAAAATGCTCTCTCTAATGTTAAGTGCATGAACACACGCACACACACACACACACACACACACACACACACACACACACACACACACACACAGACACACCAGTTGACTGCAGTGAGAAAAGAATCCCTACACCGACTACAGACCTCCATATTTAACGGAAGTACCACAGCACAAGTCTGACTTGGATAGTATCAAACAACACTTTATAAAACTTTCTTTAGAAGTTACTTACGTCAATGTGTCAATGAAAACATTGTTCCCAAAGGCTTGCGTGTCCACCAATACCCTATGGGGTTAGAGCCAGGTCCATTGTTTCACAAAGAACTTATTGAGTTGTTTAACATTCAGGGACTTGCCCTGTTGAACCTGATGATTAAACATTATGAGACTTCCATTAACCTTTTACAACAAGAAACTACTAGCTTAGATGCTGCTATCAAGGGTCATGTAAACTTTTCAAGATATGCTTTTGATTACAACAGAATTTTTGACAGTATAGACCAACAAATGATGAAATTTAGAGAAATTAAAGTAAAAAAAACTAGCTAGAGTTCGTAAAGCATATGGTGAGGGGAATGCTTACCCCCTACTCCCAAGTTCACAAGTAGCAAAATCCAGCAATGGTGCTATGAATGTATTTTTGTGTAACACAACAAACAGAAATGACTTAACACATGGTCTATCTGTCTCAAAAGATAGTAGTGCACTTCCATCAGGTGAGGGACCTATGTTACCCCAACAGACAATTGTGAATAATACATCAGCTAACGCCCAAAATTTTCAGCATCAAGCCAACCAATACAAAGAACAAGAAATCTCATTCCAACAACAACTACAATGGGAAAAATTGGAAACGCAGGAGATGATACCACCTCTTATTGCACCAGCTTCCCCGACAACTAAAGCTGCAGATTTTGGACTAAGGAACATCTTTATGAATAATGATAAAGATTTTAAAATTTACAATTTTTCTGATGTTACTATAGATCAACCACTGGTGGAACTATTAGCCAAGGGGTACACTTTCGTCCCCACAAGAAAAGCAGACTTAGTTAAAACTTTAATTGATTTAAAATTATTTGTGCGTAAACTTAATTTGTCTATGCTTTTTGTTGACAATATTATGGTTCAGTCTAGTGCATTTCATCCTTCAAGTACTTTTTGTCCCCCTTTACACCCAACTTTACAATGTTTTGAACTTATTTGTGAGTTGGATTTATATAATGTTTTAGGGGTGGGTAGTAATCATAAGCAGAATAAAAGGAAGAATGTTTCATCTGTAAATGTTACTAGTGAACAACTGTATTTATTACAACTAATTCAAGAAGCCCCAGTCCGTATTATGGCCCCAGATAAGGGAGGAGGGCTTGTTGTTATGAATGTGGAGGACTATGTTAATAAAATGGACCAAATAGTCCGAAGTTCCACATATCAGTTGGTCTCACGTAATGAGTTAAATCAAGCATATAGTAAAATAAAGTCTCATTTATATGAAATGTTGTTAGAAACCAGGATTACTACTGACTTGTTTAGATATTTATCTATGCCTTCCCCAAGGATACCTGTTTTGTTTGGTATCCCTAAGTTACATAAAATTGTGAATATTCCATCCATGCGACCTTTGGTGGATGCTAGGGCAAGTATAACTTACCCTTGGGCAAAATGGGTAGACCAAAAGTTGAAGAAGTATGTAACTCAAGAGAAATATATATGTAAAGATTCTTGGTCGTTCTCGTCACAGATCAAGAATTTAGAATTCAATCGGTTAGATTTGCGGATACCAATCAGGTTAGAACAGGGCCCAGTCGCACCAAAAAGAGACCCCGTTCCATTCTTAAAAATAAGGGGGACAGTTCATTTAGCACTTCTGGTGATGAATCCTCCCTCACTGATTTTGAGGGATCAGGGGAGAGGGTTTCACCTAACAGGAAGAAAACAAATAAAATTTCCCCTTTAGAGGGAGTAAGGGACACCGGGGTGGCAGGAAGCACAGAAAGACCAATTACTCCGGTCTCCCTTCAAGGTCTTTTGGACAACTTCTTGAAATAGGAGATACAACAGTGCCCACTCAGAATGTGTTGAATTTATCTAAGACCATATTGACAGATGAACAGGTTGCACTACTGAATAAGGGTTTGAACTATATTCCTTCATTTTTTAGCCAGGAATATCACATAGTACAGGATTTACAGGCTTTTTGTAGGATACTAAATCTTAGACTGTTCTTTGAGGATAATAAGTCAGAACCATCTGAAGACTTCCGTTTTGGTAAGTCCTCATTCCAACCTCCTATGAATAAACACGTTTCCATTTTCATTGATACCATTTTGAGGGATATTCATTTTGAGAATATGGGACATATCATGTTGGCTAGCAACCTAACCCCTGAAGATAGGATAGCTTTGAACACTTTGTGTGACAATAAAGATATAGTTATTGTCCCTGCTGATAAGGGAGGTGCGGTTGTGGTTTGGAATACTGCGGATTATGTTCAGGAAGGGTTAACCCAATTGTCAGATGCCAAGTGCTATATGTACATGTCTATAGACCCTACACCAGCATTTAAGGATGAGATTGACTCCTTTTTGCGGCTGGCCTATGAGGAGGGTATTATAAACAAGAAATGTTTGGATTCACTTATGGTTTCTGAACCATCTAAACAGATATTGTATCTTTTACCCAAAATTCATAAATCTTTAGAAAAACCACCAGGAAGACCAATAGTCTCAGGAATAGGCTCTTTGACCGAACCACTATCGGCCTTCCTTACTAAATATCTCAAACCCTTATTGGAACATATAAGATCTAGGTTGCAGGACACCACTCAGTTTCTACAAATTATCAGGGAGACTCAATTGGAACCCGAATGGTATTTATGTACTTTGGATGTAAAATCATTATATACAAGCATACCCCACTGGGCGGGTCTCCAATCTTTACAATATTGGCTGGAAAGGGTCAACCTATATTCACCGGGTTTCAACACTCTTTTGATATGTATGTCTGAACATGTGTTAAATAAGAATGTTCTGTATTTCCAAGGCCAATGTTATTGGCAGCTACAAGGAACAGCTATGGGGGCATCTTTTGCCCCTATATATGCTGACCTTTTTATGGCTTATGTCGAAGAATATATGATTTATGACATATCACATAACATCTTTCAGGTGGAAATGGACATTTGGAGACGTTACCTGGACGACTGCTGGTTGGTGTGGCGGGCTGATGTGGGTTACTTAAGGGAATTTGTTGAGTATCTTAATGATAATGTCTGGGGACTTGAATTTTCGGTGACATATGATAAAAACACCATTAACTTTTTGGATGTCACTGTATATAGGAACCCAGACAATACCTTGTCTACTAGGGTTTTCCGCAAGTACCCGCAATATAATACCTTGTTACACGCATCAAGTTTACACCCCCGTCACACCGTCAGGAGTATTCCCACATCTCAATTCATACGTATCAAACGGCTCAGTTCCAATATTGAGGAATACCAATCGGCCAGTAAGGATCTCAGCCGGAGGTTTACCCATAGGGGATATGATAGATTTGATATTCTGTCTGCTCAGAGTAGAGCCAATAGTCTTGAAAGGGATGACTTATTACAATATCAGAATAAGAACAAAAACCAATCATCTCGCAGTACATGTGTCAGATTCATCACCACTTATGGTAGAAACATTAATATGATCAGAAACATTATCAACAAACATTGGAATATTCTACTGGCTAATGACAAGCTACGAAGTATTTTGGGACCCCGTTGTCTTTTTTCATACAAACGAGGTAAAACCTTAGGCTCTTACTTCTCACATTTCAAACATATGGCAAGTGGGGGGACGACCCATAAACAATTGACACTTCATGGTGATGAACTTATTGGTTCATTCCCTTGTGGCCATTGTGGATCCTGCCAGTATATGCTTAAATCCAAGGAGTTTACCAGTCGCAATACCAGTAGAATTTTTGATATTAAGATTTTTGGTAATTGTAGTAGCGATTGGGTGGTGTACCTGGCCTCTTGTTATTGTGGGGGATTTTATGTTGGACAAACCTCTAGGGCTTTGAGATTTAGAATGAATGAACACCGCAGTGATATGAAAAACCATAAGGAGACTAGTGCCTTATATCAACACACACTAAAACATCCTCAGGCCAGGTTCACCTTTATGGTTATTGATCGCATTTCTGGAGACAGAACTAACAAACAGGGCTGGCATGGGTTACTGGATCAAAAAGAGGAATATTGGATTACTACATTGGGGGGTCTATTTCATCCTGGACTGAATGATCATTTATAGGAGAATTTGGTTACTCTTTAATATTAATGTTGATAAATCTGACACCAAGTAGTGGATTATATTTGTCTCATCTTTTCATGTTGCCCTTTATGTAGGGTTAATGAACATACAAACATTTTGGTTTGGTATTGATCATGGGCCCTACTTCAATAATACATATGATATGGACAATGTCCATGTGAAATCAATGACCAATTTGAACCCCCGTGGTTGTAGGATTAATAGGTACCCAATATGTGGTCCTTTGACTAGCCTTCATATATGCAAGCTTAACATATTTTCATTTATTATTTTTTATTTTTTTTTTTTTTTTTAACTAGTTGCACATATTATCATATCATTAGTCTTGGAGGTCAAGACTGTATGTTTTGGTTTTTAATTTCTAATTTTTGATTTAAGCTTCACAGCATGGATTACTTAGTATGTATAATTGTATACCCACATACAGTTACATGCGTATACCCACTCCAACCCCTTACACATATGCTTTTGATTTCCCCATTTTTCTGATATAGCTTGTCTGAGCCTCTGAACCTAAGTACTTGATGTCCAATACCTTTGGTGCTTTAGATGAATAATTGTTTAATAGCTAGTGTCTATGGCTACATAAATACAGAATGACATAAATATGAGTATGAGTATATGGCTGGATGGATATGCCATAATATACCAATAAGTTGTCCCATTCTATGTATGTATTTCTTTGGGATGTTCACCCTTACTGTTCAGGACTGATTTTATTAGTACATAAGACATGTTATTACTACATAGTTGTACCTACTATCATATTATCAGTCTTGGAGGTTAATACTATATATTTTGGGTTTAATCATTGATTTAAGCCTCACATTATGGATGATGCTGATTATTTATTTTATTTTGTTCCATTGCACACCAACGTACATTCACACTTGTATACTTACTGTGACCTCTTATATATATGCCCTATATTTCCCCATTTTTCTGAGCCTACTTAATTTAAGTATTTGATGTATTATACATTTGGTGCTTTTGATGAACATTTGTTTAGTTGCTAGTGTCAATGGCTACCTAAATACAGTTTGATATAAACATGAGCATGAGTATATGACTGGATGGATATGCCATAATACACTACAACTTTCCAATTCTATGTATGCATTTCTTTGGGGTGTCTATCCTCATATTCAGGATTGACTTTGTCAGTATATATAGTACCCACTGCATTTTTTGTATGAGAAAATTAAAATATGTTTCAAACTTATGAATATTTATGAGCTAAAATTTTGATTGGCTCTAGTTAAGTATTTAAATGATGATTAAAATGGAACTTGACTACATTGTGTTACACTGAAGAAGGCTGTTTGCCGAAACTAGTCTGTTATTGACACAAGTATTTAATAAATTTATTGAACTCTGTGCTGCTTTGCTGGTCTATTTGGTGCTTTCAATTTGGTAATGGCCTCATGGGAACAAACATTTATTTTTGGTAAACAAGAAGTGAAACAGTACATCCAGTTCTACACACGGTTTTTGGACAATATTTTTATCATTTTTAAAGGAAATAAGGAAGCAGCTAGTAAACTAGTAGATTATTTTAACAACGCTACAGATTTCCTTTCCTTTACTTATGTATTTGAAATGACCAGGATTTCATACTTGGATGTCGATCTTAGTAAAGATATAGAGAGGAACACATATGTAGCGAAAATTTATAGAAAGGCCACATATTCAAACTCTTTATTACATTTTAGCAGTTGCCACCCATGGCACCAAAAGAAATCAGTGGTGAAGGGCCAACTCGTGAGAGCTGCCCATATGGTCACGCTGGACCAGGATTTCATGGATGAATGTAATAATTTGAGGTTAATGTTTGTTAGGAGAGGTTACCCAGTAGACTTTTTTGAGTGTCTACTGGAAGAAGTAAAAAATAAGAGAGAACAGGGGTTGTATAAACCCATTTTGTCCATTGGTTTACAAAGTGTTATAATAAGTGACAGAGAATTACAACAAAAAGAAGTATGGAATCTAAGTTTAATAACACACTATAGTAGTAATGCAAGGGAAATAATGTCAATTTTGAACAAAAATTGGGAAATAATTAGGAGAGATCCTCACCTTTCTTACAAGGTCAAAAGCAAACCATGGATTACTTACAAGAGGGGGACTAATTTAAAGGAATTATTACAACATAAAAAACACCCCACAGTGGAAGTGTGGCATGTATAAATGCCAAATGTGTAACTACTGTAAATACATGAGTACAGGACAAGACATTGAAGTTAAAAATATTAGGTTTAAAATTAAATTGAAGTACAATTGTCAGTCCAAGTTTGTGGTTTATGTAGCTCAGTATCAATGCTGTGCAGCGTTTTACATAGGCAAAATGGATAGAAGATTAAAAGAATGAGTATACGAACATCAATATAAAATAAAGACCCTTAACAGAGAAAATGCACTGGCTAGACACATTATTTCCTATCCACAACATTCATTTTTGTTCAAAGCAATTGATTCAGTTGTTGATGATAGTTGAGGGGGCCCGCTTACACTTTTACTTGAGCAACTTGAGTTAAGTTGGCAAATACGCACTGGGGCAATGTTTTACCTGGGTTTGAATGAGACAATATCTTTAAACAGTATACTGAAGTTGAAAAATCTTAAACGTTAATGTGCGTATGCATTTTTATAAAATGCATTCATATTTGTGATATCTGACTTCATTTGACTCGGATATGTAAGTTTCTGATTTCTTAGTTAACTAAGTAATATTATATTTTGAGAGTCAACACAATAATTTGAGATATAGTATTGTTAGTGCATGTATGTTTGTGTATATATATTTCTATCACCATTACAGGTAAAAATTCTGAAGGAAGGGAAGGGTTGAGATGTTCTAAAATATTGTCAGTCATATTTGTTTTTAAAAAATGTTTTAAGTAGCAATAATGTGGATGTGCCTTTAAGACACAAGATTTTAATTAGAAGTGTCATGTGACAAAAAGGGTGTGTATATATTGTTTGTGTTGAAGTTTGTTCAGTTTCTGATGAAGTCTTGCCACATGTGCAAGACGAAAAGCGCTTCATTATACTGAAAGAGAATTAAACTGAGAGAGAATTTGCTTTGGTGTTTTCAAGCTGTCTTTTTGTTTTTCGCTAGTCTGTCTTACTTTGGTTCCTGTCTGTTGGAACACTTTATAAATGACGACATCAGCAGTGTCTGGCGAGAGGAAGATTATAATTGTAGTGCCCAACACACTGGTGTAAAATGTTCTTTCTAATGTCAAGCAAGTGTACATACACACACACACACACACACACACACACACACACACACACACACACACAAACGCACACAAAATGCATGACTGCAATGAGAACAGAACCCCTACCTAAGTACATGGACTAGAGAACTCCGTACTTTACACAAATTCCACAGCCTGAGTATGACTTTTATGAGGCTTCAGGACAACTTATAGTGGATGACATCAGCACTGGATGTTGAAGAGAGGATGTTGGGAGACCTGCATGAAATGGATAGCTAGCCATGTCCAACTGTCAAGATATTGAAGTTTTGTATGTTATAGGATTTGATGAGTGTGCAATGTGTAGTATTTGGTATTGTGTTTCCAATGTGGAGGCATACTTTGAGACAGCTTTAGAAACTATATGGAAACAGGTCTCCATCTTACAAGCATTAGAAAATCTGAATGTATATTGTCATTATAAAGGTATGCATGGTATATAAGAAAGCATTTGTTTATTTCTGTAGTGTAGTTGATATATTTGTGACCAAGTACTGAAAGACCAAGGTTACAGTGCAGGGGGGAGGTAACAGATGGCTGCATTGTAAATATGTGTTATTTTCTTAGATAGTGCCTTCCTTTTTTTTGTGTTTTCACATGTAGTTTCATGGCATGAAGACTAAATAAACAGTAAACAAAAGTAATACATGCTGTAGTCCACTTTGCGAAGCTCACTGCCAAGCAGTGGGTTTGTGCTATGGATGGCAAAGAGTTTGCACATGCAAGATACACATTTATACTGCTTTGCCTATTTGCATGTAGTTAAGAGAAGAGCAAACACTAGGCTCATTGACAAAATAATGAGAGTTCTTAGTAGTGAGTGTTTGAAACACACCTGCTGACTGTATGATAGCAGGTGTAAATGCATTGGCACATTTCCTTTGGAGCCCAGATGATCTAGGGCTCAAATAAAAGTGCATGTAATAGTTCTAAATAAGTAATGATAATTCAATGAAATTATTATTTATACTACATTCACTGAAATTACTTATACTACATTCCCTGTGTGTTAATGTGTGTTATCTTAGCACAGCATGTTTGAGTAAGAACAATTAGATTAAAAAAAAAATATATATATATATATATATATATATATATATATGGGATCCGTACAGATCCCCGACGGCACTTTCTGCCTAAGCAGAAATCACCGAACATACATAACCGAAAGTGCTGTTCACCGAAGAAGCACTTTCAATTATGTATGTTGCTTGTGCCGGTCGCACTACAGTGCGGTTAAGGGAGAATTCCCTTTTCCCCACTGTAGTGCGACCTCGGAGTGAGAATATAAAAGTAGGGGGGTGGGGGGTGCAGGGGGGCTTGCCCCCCTGCATAAAAGATTTAGTGTTTTTTTTTTTTTTTTTGAACGGACTTTAATGAAAGCGCTTTTGTTAAAGTGCGTTTGGGTATTGTGGATTCAGACTACTGAACATTCGTTCAATAGTCCTAGATCCATATATATCTATATATATATATATATATATATATATATATATATATTTATATATATATGTATGCATATTTATATATATATATATATATATATATATATATATATATATATATATATATATATATATATATAGTGTTTGATTCTATTTAGTATCTTAATATATTTTTATATTTCTGTTTTTATAATTTATATATTATATGACTGTTTTTATACTAAGATTTCTATATGAGGAATTGTTTCATATAATCTGATTAGCCAATGATTTTAATTTGATTAATTTGATGATGTAATAGATGATGTGCTAGTATTTAATGGTTTCCAGTGTGGTTTTTAATGGTCTGATGAAGCACGTTTGAACGGGTGCGAAGGCGCTTACCAAACAATAAATATTTCCAATGGTTTATCTGCTGTGTTTCGTCCTATACATTTTGCTTTTATTCGTTTATCTGTGGGACTTTTTGTGTGTTATAGGACATTGGTCCAGTGAGTTGTACCATTTTAATTATTTCATTGTTTTTGGATATTTTCTGGTAGTCTCCTGGAACATGGCAGAATAATTCAACAAAGAACTTGACTAAAATCCTAATGCTTTGGGTATGGCGGCTGAACCTTGTATTGATGCTATAGGAAAGTTATTACATATGGATCGTAATCCACTGTTGGGCACTGACTTACGGAATATCATATGACCTGAACAGGTTCAGGATGATTCTGAATTGGTTTTCTCTTTAGTGAAAGATTTGGAAAACTGTTTAAATATAATCTCAGTGGCAACGCATGTATTTCGAAGCTTGCCTCTCACATAAAGTTGTGCCCAGAGGACCGAGAATTTTTAAAATGCCTTCTCAGGCTGAGTCTTGTCTTAGCTTGCTTAAAAAATGGCAGCAGTTAAACCTAGAGACAAGTGCTAATTATCTCAAGTTGTTAATAGAACATTCTTTGCTATCTAAGAAAAGGTTGCTATGTACTATAAATAAGCTATAAGTTCAGCTAAGAAATGCACTTCTGGTAGCTATTTACAATCAGAAATCTGATGATATTTTTTCACTTGTTTCTGGGCTGCAAAATTGTTTACAACTGCAGAAGTGTCATAAATTAGAGAGAGATCCGAATGATTTCTAGTTCTGTTTTTGTTTGGCCTTGTAGTAATGCTTTATTTTCCAACCAGCGTAGGGTTACCACCTGTCCCACTTTACGAGTGACAGTCCCTCTTTGGGCAGTTGTGTCCTGCAAAAAAATTGTAAAAATGGCAAATGTCCTGAAATTTTAGAACAAAATTATTTCCTACATTATATTTAATAGTTGCATAAAACAGTTATTCTGTATCTGAAACACCTAAATATTATAAGAAACAGAATAAGCAACTAAAATACTACAAAAATAAGCTTTAGCTAGGCAAAAAAGTGAAGTTCTGCACTTTGTGCTGGCCGTGGGTATGTTTTGGCCTGCAAAATTTGACGTCTGTACCAAAAACGTCCCACTTTGGGCATTTGAAAAGGTGGCAACCCTAAACCAGTATATGTCAAATAACATCAAAAATTGTGATGCGAGTGAGAGTGCTGCTCTGTGTAGTTCACAATCAGTGGAACTATCAAAAGACGTACAAAAGACTATTCTCAGTTCCTTTTCTTCTACGGGTATGATGGGCACAGAAGCGGCGTACTCGTATAATATGGATCCACCAATAGTGAGAAGGAAGGAGAGGGCTACAGTTAATACTGAACAGGTCTTTTTTCATCCCCTCCTCTTCCAATAAAGACAATGGAATTAAATCAATGTAGCAGGTCTCAAAATTGAGTATGGAAATGGTGTCTTTCTTCAGAAGGCCAGAATCTCTACAAGCACATCACAAAGATGTGGGAACCGCATCAGAGACAATAATTTTCAATCTTTCCTTTGATGAGCTGACTGAACATGAAGTTAAAGTATTAGAAAAAGGTTTGTCATTTATTCCAACTACACAAGCGGACTATGCATCAACGGTCATTGATTTACATATGTTTACTTGTAATGTTATAGTTAAAAGTGCATTCTCTAGTCAAGATAATAATGTATTTTTGCCTTTTAAAAAGCCTAGCTTATGGTCACCTGCACTATCTCCGGCAGTTGAAAATTTTTATAATGTTTGTGAACCACAGATATCTGAAGCATTACATTTGAACAGGGTAGGTTTTGATGTGAAACCTTCTAGATTTAATAATTTAAGTTCTAATGAACGTTTAGCATTCTATAATCTTCATCGCAATGATAGTATATCTATAAGCCTGCAGATAAAGGGAATGCTGTTGTAGTTTTAGATCAGAAGTTTTATATAGAAGCTATGATTGATTTGCTAAGTGATCTTCAAGTGTATAGAATGGTTGACATTCATGAAATTCACAGAATCTGTGAGAATATTTATACTTTGAATGATTGATTATTGAGCAATGTTATAAATTGTGACTTGTTTAATTATTTTTTAGTGTTACATCCAACAATTCCATTATTGAATGGTCTCCCTAATTGTACAAAGACTCCTATAGGCCACCCTTGAGACCAATAGTCTCAGGTCGCGGGGGGATTACTCAACCCCTTTCACTATTTGTTGAAAAGAATTTAAAGGTGGTGTTGAAATGTTCTGTACATGTTCTATTGGATGCAAAACAGTTCTTTTGTGACCTATATGAACGTGTCAGTACTTTGAGCCTTGACCAATGTTGTAATTGTTTATTAGTATCAATGGACATGAATTTGTTATTCACTGTTATACCTCATGATTTAGGGATTTCTGCAGTTGGTTCGTATTTAAGGTCCCATAGTTCATTTGATACTAAGAAAATATATTTTATATATTTATTAATGGAAATGATCCTTGAAAATAATATATTTTTGTTTAACTCTTATTATATTCAGAATAAAGGCATAGCTATGGGCACGTCATGTGCCAGTAGTTATGCCAATATTGTTATGGCACACTATGAGGAAAATATAGCCCTTAAACACTCTGAATATAGCAAATATGTCTGTTTTTATTGTAGATTTCTGGACAATATAGTTTTTCTTTGGACAGGATCTATCACTGCCCTTAGTGAATTTATTAATTTTTTGCAAACAAGTACTCGCTTTTTGACTTTTACTTCTAAGTACTCTAATAATGTGATAGACTTTCTAGATGTTAAAGTTTATAAGGATATGGATGGCAACTTTAATGCAGGGTTATATGTTAAACAATGTAAAAGAAATAATCTCTTACAGAGACAAAGTATGCATCCCCCTCACATGTACAAGAACATAATTAAGGGACAGATGATGTGTATTTCTCGATTGAATGATAATGATGACAGATTTAATAGTGATATGCTGAAATTTCAAAATGACTTCTTAAAATGTAACTATAGACATACAATACAGAGATCAATAGGGTTACTCAACAGGTTAAAGTATTGAGACACACTGTAGCAAAACCATATTTTTCTTCTAAGTTGAACCAGGCTGTCCCAGATATTAATCAGTGTGGTGATTTAGCTTTACCTTTGAATTTACATTACTCAACAGATATTAGTGTTCTTAGAAGAATAGTTGAAAAGAACTGGTTCATTCCTTGTTCTGATGAAAAAATAAAAATGTAGTAAGTGAAAGACCTAGGTTTCAGTACAAGAATAGAAAGAATTTAAAATGCCTTCTATGTTTTAACAAAAGCGAAGGTGGATTTTAGGTGTCAAAATGGGACTATACCCTGTGGTAGTTGTAGTTTTTGCAATGTCCTTATAAATACTTCCAATTTTTGCCATCCAGTGACCAGTGAGTATTTTACTTTTAATGTCTCTGCTATCTGTAATACCTCTTATGTAGTTTATCTTGCTCTTTGCAAATCCTGTCCATCGTTTTATGTTGGAAAAACTCTTCGTCCACTCAAGGATCATATAAGAGAGCATTTGAATGCTGTTAAAAATAGTGATGGGGAAACAAGTGCTTTAGCAAAACAAATTATTGATAGTAGGTCTGACTATTCTTTTAGTTTTTCAATGATCAGTACTCTTAAGAGGAGCCCACAGTTAGGTGATTTTAATAACATACTGGAACAATGTGAAACTACTTGGATTATAAGACTTCATGCAGATAAGCCCCCTGGGCTTAATGCTAGTATATCTTTAAAATCTCATCTACAAGCATGACCAATTAGATAAAAAAAAAAAATATATATATATATATATATATATATATATATATATATATATATATATATATTTGATTCTATTTAGTATCTTTATATATTTTTTATATTTCTATTTTTATAATTTATATGTTGTTATATGACTGTTTTTATACTAAGATTTATATATGAGGAATTGTTTCATATAATCTGATTAGCCAATGATTTTAATTTGATTAATTTGATGATGTAATAGATGATGTGCTAGTATTTAATGGCTTCCAGTGTGGTTTTTAATGGTCTGATAAAGCATCTTTCAATGGGTGCTAAAGTGCTTACCAAACAATAAATATTTCCAGTGGCTTATCTGCTGTGTTTCTTCCTATACATTCTGCTTTTATTAGTTTAATTGTGTGGAGGCAACAAAATGAGTGAAGAGCTGTTAACCATCGCATAGCATTGGTGTGCAATGCCAACTCCACCAAACACAAAGGCCAAAAAGTGAAGAGCTCCATTGCATTTTTGTTTAATTGTGTGCTGTATGCAATTCTATTTTTAGACCAGATTAAAGGTGTTAAAATGGGGTGGATAGGAAAGTGGTGAAATGGGGGACTAGCAGGGAGAAGAACAAAGGGGAAGCAATATACGAATGTGCAGGAGGGAGCTAGGATAGAACCATAGCTATCCAATTCTTCAACATTATAACATGAAAATATGGTACAGAATATTATCTGAATTTGGACAAAGAGGGATGACAATGCAAACATGTTGTACAGCCAATTGGACCAAATCAATTATGTGAAGAAGACACGTGTGTAGAAGAGAACTATGTAAGGGTGATTTTTTTTTTGGGAACAGATGCGCTTTTTCTTTATTTAACTTCAATAAGAGAGGAATATTTGGTGAGGAACACTGGTATTTCTGGATCAGGTAAATAGGGTAGGTGAGGAAGTAGATGCAAACAAACAGGACAAACAAGACAAGACATAGGGACAGTGAAGGACGCAAAAGGTTGGGAACACTATGATTGGGGTTAGGGAGAGGAGAACAGAAGCCCATGCCCATCAGACATGGAGACAGTGAGAATCTAGTCCACAACACAGGACTGTCATCACCATCCCCTTACCCACAGGTTGCTGAAGTGCTTGATATCTCCTCCTATGGCTCATGAGGAAGAGCAGCCTCTCCATCCAGCATAAGTGTGCACCAGTGGTGCTGTGCATGACCCTATGCACCAACCCTAGCATTTCCAGGTGGGTGATAAAATTCCCACTTCCACCAGTACTCCCGGAGGCTACCACAACACCAGCTGCCAGGGTAGTGCTACCTGAGGGGGCAGGTAGTGCAGGGGCAGCAGAGGGAGTACTGCCAGGTTGGGTCCCAGATGTGCTGGGCATCAGTGCCAGAGCTGGTGGAGCCAGGAGGTAGGCTGAGTCACTGGGGTTGGCCTATCTCCCAAGCATTTTACGATTTGTTCCAGATGGATGACGTGGAAATGTTTTGGCGACACAGAGAAAAAAAAGAGAGATAAGGGCTGGGTTGAGAGAAAAAAAAGAGAAAATGACTACCATCATATGTGACATACAATGCATTATCACAATAATACAACTATTTTATCTGGAAATTTACATTTAAGTATACTTACTAACAACCACAAACTATAATTATGGATTTATTAAAGTAACCTTTGCAATTTGCAGCTATTGCACATATGCTTGGTCCAATTATACAAATTAAAGTTAACAGCAGGGCATTTATGCCACTTGTGGAGGATTTAGTTTCTGTAATAGTTTTAAAGGATTGCAGTATTTTATACTTGCTACTTGTATCTGAACCCACAACATATGACTACAACTTTACACTTGATTCCTAAAGTTGGTTTGTGTTACAGATTGAAGCATGCAACTGTATAGAAAATAAAAAAAAAGTAATTTTTTTCATTTAAAAGCTACAATAATACTTCACATGTGCTGCATACATACCCCTTGCTTCCCTCAGTCTGTCTAGGTGCTCAGCATGGGGCTCCCTATTTGCAGTGAGTTCTGCATTAGTTGTGTAAAGAAAAGAAGATAACAGAAGAGCAGTATGCATATCAGTCTTGCCTATATTTAGCTTTCTATCTATTATAAATTCTCTTTATTAGTATACTTACACAAATGTGGGATGTTGCTAATTCTAAACACATCCAGCCACTGGTTGAGCGTATCTGTCTTGCACCTTTTTAGATCACTAAAGTGGTGCCTACACTGTTCTTCGATGCATGGACTGCCAGTAGCACTGAATACAGCCTTAGCCAGACTATTCTAAGCCTCAGACTTGTACTAGTAGCCGGTATAGTCCCTTCCCAAAAGCCTTTGGCTGTGCAGATTTACAAGGAGTCTAATAAAGATTCTGGAATCCTGAACATCCCACCTCTGCACCCTAAATAGGGCACATCCCTTTCTAACACCAAACATGTATCATGAGAAAACTTAGCAATAGATGATAATGATTTCCCGCCAATGTGTATCATGTTTACTGATAGTGTGCAAACTCGAGCAATGATGCCAACCATTTTTGTGTGATGTTAAGTGGAGAGCAACAGTGGCAAAGAGAGGAAAGCAGCTTTGGAAATTTGAAGGTTAATCTGACACTTAACATTAGTTTAAGGGTTGTTTGCTGCTATAACTGTTAGTGATTTAACTTTGTAGACATACACTGGGGGCATAAATTTCATGACCTGACATTTTTGATTTGGCTTTATGCACTGATAAAATTGATTTTTACACTATGGTATCTAAACCTATGCTTAGGAGACAAAACCTTTTCTTCCACAGCAGTGATTTTCCATCTTTGCCACAGAAGTGCTTTTCAGACAGATCTATATTATCTGCTTGAAGAGACTTTTCTAAAAACATATAATCATTGACACATAAAGAGCGAATGCTCTAAAGTGCAAACAGCCAGTTCCACAAATATTTTCCTCGGGAAAATATTCACGAGGCTGTACACAAAAAACACAAACTTTAAAACCCTAATCAAGTGGTGGGCTTTGCCCCCACACACCCCCTAACTAAATATACCACCTCCAAGATCGCTCTGCATTGGGGAAAAGGGCAATTCCCGATAACGGCCAACTGAATTTTTACCCGAGGAAAAAATTTGCGGAAGTAGCCATTCAAGCTTTACACCATTTGCTCTTTATGTGTCGATGATTATATGTTCGAAGAAAAGTCTCTTTGAGCATATAATATAGACCCTTCTCAGACATATAAACACAGATGATAGATTAAGGTGTTATGTATATATGCGACCTGACAAGGTCCTTGTTTATACATTCATTTGTGTATGTGACTTAGTGCGGTGTGAAGGCCATACACATATAGATAGCAGAATTATACTTACAAAAACATAGTAGACAGTACACCCTAAGTCATACATCTGAACCTTCAAAACACAGTAAGGGTGTCTTATCTGTCAAACATATAACTCATACGAGTTCCATGGCTATGCATAGTTATTGCGATTTATAATTGTTTAAATTGTTACATGTGATATTTAATATAATGTAAAATGGAACATCACTAAAATGCCTCTAATTTCCTGTATTAGAACCCATAACCATGTGTATGGCAGCCCTACACTTACACCTGGTGCCACAGGAATATTGAAATAACACTTGTATATTTTCCTGTTCATTACGGTAAACTGAACTGTAACAGTAAAAATATGTTGAACGTCCTGTATTAGAACCCAAGACCATCTGCATTACAGTTGTACATTTGCATCTGCTGTCATAGGATTAGTTAAATAAGAATTGGATATTTCACTATTCATTATTAACTTCTGTTTGTTAACCACTGCTCAACGTTGCTAAGCGGTGTCATGCAATGGAAAGCAAAAAATGCAAAAATGTATCCTTTTTGACATTTAGAATGCCTACATCCTGACTGCAGATGTTCTGTCTGCTTCCTGTGTAGGCCACTAGTCCAGGTTTGCCATCCTTAAAAGACAAACGTGGGACTTGAACTCTGATGTGCACATAGTATATGTTCTGTGGAACAGCTTGTTTAGCAAATGTGAAACACACAGGTGATTCACAGGTCTGGTTGATATATTGCTTATCAAAGTAAATTGCATGACATTTATTGTTTATCCATTTCCCATGTTTGCACTAAGTTGCACACCGTGTAAATACTAGCATTAAAAAAAGAAATCTATAAAATAAACAACACTACAAAATATATGAAAGATTTTTCATAGGTATGGATTTAAACTCACACCAGTGAACCTTCAAAACTTGGTGTAAGGGTGTCTTATCCCACTTTGCCTCAGAAACAGCTCTGCAGTAGAGAATGAAAATCATTGTGCATACAAGCAAGTCCAAAATCATCTACAATATCAACAAGACATATGGCACTTGTACCCTTCTGATTTGTTTGTACATGGATTCATTTCAGATGTAGTACAATGAGCAATCGCACAACCATTTATGACTGCTGTTTGCAGAAATGCAGCTCAGTCCTATCTCTCTATGTTCAGTTTTCTCTTATCTTAGCAGTAATCTGAGACATGCAGTCTGTAAGGCATTTTGTATCATTGTACTTAAAATATCAGGGAATATTAAATGGCAATAATATACAGTTATCAACCAATGCAGGGGATGTTAGATGTTACTGAAACTGTGAAATGTGTGCTGTTTACTTACTTTTAAACCACTGATACAATTACTTCTACACTTTGTAAGTCTAAGCTTGCTGCCACAACCATTGGAAGTAAGGGAGTCTGAATTGCTGTTGTGTTTTCCTTCTCAGTACCAGTAATCATTCACAGTTACAATCCATCAACAACAAACACCGAGGGAGTACCTGCACTATGTTTACATGTGCTACAGAAAGCCAAAATTTGAGATTATGCAATTCTAATCAGTTCACACCTCATTCACATCTTCACTGTGCTTACAGCCCTGAATTTACAGTATAAAAAGGTAACCATGTGGTTAGGCAACCTGAAGATGAGTAGACTTGTTTATGTTGTTAACACAGTTGAAGATTGCTATTACTTTGGATTTATCTGCACAGAAGACTACTGATCTTGATAAGGTATGATTGCATTTTTAATTTAGATACTGGATATGCTCAGATGTCAGTTAGAAAACTATTTCTATATATATATATCTGTTAGCAAATGGTACTTTTATCTGTGTGCACTTTTTAGAAGTTTACTGATGGGTATAGGCATTTTGGTCTGGGCATGTTACTTTCACAGATGCACAGCCTTATTAACTTTCAAAACAAGTGTGAAATGTTACAACTGTTTCTCTTTACACTCTTATATTTCATGGAAATAACAACAGAGGTATCCTATATTGTCAATGACACAGGGGTGTTAGCCTTCTAAGTTGGCCCATAGAAACCTGTAGAGGAGTGATGGCCACAGGTACAGGTGACTCTGAATGAATGTTCTCTGCTAAATGTGTACACATGTTTTGGGGTCAGATTCTTTGATAGCAGTTGCAACAATTCACTGAAAGAAAAAGCAACTCAGAACTGAGACAACAATGGCACCAAAAGCCTCAGAATATTACTTTATTACTTAAAAATTTTTAAGCAATAAAGTAATATTTTGAGTCTTTTGGTGCTGTTCTTGTCTCAGCTTGGAGTACATTTCTTTTGGTGTGCTGGAATTGGTTCTTGTTTTATTGGCAAATTCACTGAAAGTTCTAATTCCTTTCAATAGTAAAGCATCATTTGCTTGTTGTTTTGGGGAATGGGGGAGCCAAGTTCCATGTTCCATGTCTAAGTTGGCACAAACAAAATGTTTGTATAGAGGTTTGCTTTCTATTGTTACTCCCCTAGTTTAGCGTCCAACCTTGCTTTGTGTCTGACTGTGATGTGTTAAAACCACATAAATCCTTTTTTATATTTTTTTATATTTGAACATATTTGCATTTTTTTCTCCAGTGGGTAATATTGATAAACTACTCCATTATGTGTTATATCTAAGCAGGACTTTTAGTTATGTGTATTATCCTTTTTTGTTTTATGTCACCTACGATTATGCCACCCAGGCATCCCAATCCCCACAACCCCCCCACTTCAGTCACCCTGAGAATGATGTCATTCTACAAGCCTTTAGGCGACATGGTGGCTTTCTGCTTGAGAGAGGCCATGGGGATATGTCTGAAAGAATGCAAGTTTGGCAGCAGATAGTGGAAGATGTGAGTGTTGTAGGGGCCACAGCAGGAAATATAATCATGTATGTCATAGGGCCACTGACATGATTTTATCAACCTGGAGGAGAGCAGCTACAGTGGCCCAAGGACAGATGGCTACTGGAAGGGGGTTCCTGTCCACTGTCAGGGATCTGGAGAGCTCAGTGGAAAGTTCACAACAGCATTTGCTTGATGTTGATGCTGCTGTTTCAGGAAGGACAAGTATGTCCCAGGAGGAGCTTCCAGGTCAATTATGAAATTTTTCTTGCATAGTAGAATATTGGCAACAATACTTAGCTTTGTTTACCTATTTTTTCTGGATGGGGAGTAGCTGATACAGTTAAGAACACATTCTGGTTCATTACACATAGGCTTGGGGTGGATGTGTCATCCAAGTTTCTGTTAACATGTATTGTTAATGGACATATAAAGGGTTAAAACTTTTTCATCCCCTGTGCTACTGTTAATTATGATGATGGTTCATAGGTTCATTGGTTAATAGGTAGGTACTAGGCTATCATCCCAAGGGCCTACATAAGCCTAGCCAGCAAGGTTCCATGGCTTACTCCACCCAAGAAAGTTATTTTCCTGTGCCACTGTCGAGCAGAGATACAGAAGTGATCCCCGGGGTGTATTTCCTATTTCCCATCCACTCATCAAGATTTTTCTTGAAGAGTGCTAATGAAGAACTTTGCTTGACATAGATGGGTAGCTTGTTCCAGAGTATAGGACGTCTCTGAGACGGGAATCTATCCCTCCAGCATTTCCTGTTTATTGTGGTGACAAGGTTTCAGTCCCTAGAGCGTGTAGCTCAGAGGGATTGGGATTTCTTTAGGTGTAGCATGTCCAACAGCTCTGGGTTTGACATAGTTTTATATGTTAGGCAGAGATCAAATCGGAGTAGACGATATGCTACGGAGTAGAGCTGGAGTTTTTTGAGGCGGTCAGTGTAAGGCATTTGTTTGAGGCCAGTAATCCTCTTTGTGAGGTGCTTCTGTGGCCTTTCCAGCTGCTGCAGATGTCTTGTGAGGTACATTCCAAAAGGGGTGTTGTACTCTATAATGGGTCTAATGAGTGTCGAGTAGAGGGGAACAATGACCTCTTTTTTTCCTGGATGAGAACCCTTTTATGATGAGGTGTGCCACGTAGAAGGACTTCCTGACTACTGTGGCGATGTGACTATCAAAGGAGAGACTACTGTCCACCTGGGTCCCAAGGTCTCTTATCACGCATTTGGTGTTAAGTAGATTGTTGCCTATGTGGTAGTTCATGGGTACAGAGTTTTTACCAAAGGGGATGACACTGCACTTTTTGGCATTGAGCTTGAGGCCATGGCTCTGACACCAGGCATCTGTCTCAGTGAGGCCCTTCTGTAGGATGTCCACATCATTTGGGGACTTGACTATGGCTCCTAGTTTGCAGTCATCTGCAAACTTTGTTAGCCAGAGGCCTTCTGTGTTAGCCTGTACTTCAGAGAAGTAGATACCAAACAGGAGAGGTCCCAGGACGGAACCCTGTGGTACTCCACTTGTCACTGCTTTGAGGTCAGATTTGGAGTCTGCAACTTTTACAGTGTGGTTTCTGTCAGTGAGCGAGTTGGCAACCCATAGAGATTTATACCTAGTTTAGTGAGTTTAGCTATAATTCCAGAATGGGGATGGTGTCAAAAGCCTTGGCGAGGTCAAGATAGGCTGTGTGATCCACCTTACCCTCATCCACGGCTTTGGTGACTGCCTCGAAGAATTCAATCAGTATCCTTACCTTTTGCTTAACTTCTTCCAAGACCATCTTTCCTAAGAACTGGGGAGTCATCTGTACAAGGTAAGCCAAACATTTTTCATTACTGATGAGCAGTTCACAGAAATATGTATTTTAGTTGTATGTGTTGCTGCCATGTATTGCTGTACTATCTGTAATAGTGGTACCGCTGTTAGTGTGTTTGGCATATATTGATGTTTAGTAGTGTAGCCATTCAATTCTTTCCTGTGTTTGCTTATTATCACAGGTGATCCTAACAGTAGTAGTGTAGGACTCTTTCTACCTGATGTGAGAGCATAAACTCTGTTGATGATGGTGGCCAAACAGAGGCACACTCAGGGTGTGCAGAGGTTGAATCTAACACTGAAGTTTACATTCAGCTATCCTCTGTAATTACACTGGACAGTCAGTAGGCCTACTCCAACCCATTCTACTGAGCCCTCAGATATTGGACAGGGGGAGGGTGAGACACTTGATCAGGGTAGTGTGGTTACTGCAGTTTCAGTGCCTGTTTACTCTTGCCGTAGCCAAAGCGTTTGTGAGGTTCCATGCAGAAGTGTTGTTAGGGATGCTCAGAGGAGGCCTGCTGTCCATCCTCCACCTGATCCAGGAGTGTCTTTCCGTGCCACTTGACATATGTTTAGGGCTGATGAAAAAATGCTGTAGAAGGGCTAAAAGAAACTAAACCAACAGTAGACTGCTGAAATAGATCCAAAAGTTTAAAAAATCCAAAGGGAACTGGCTTAATGTCGAAAAAAGTGAACTTTATTAGCACTTTCATTCAACAAAATGAACTTCCTCAGATAGAACAATAATTTTAAAACCATTATCTTAAATACATTCATCAAATGCGTTGCCATAACAATTCACTCCAAAAAATTTAAAGCAATTTCTGCCCCTAAAAAACCTAACATTCAAAAAATAACCATAATTTTTAAAAACAATATGTATATAAATTAACAAAAATAAGTATATACGTATTAATTCAGTGAATGTATAAAAATATAAAAAGAAAGAAACACAAAAACTTCCTATCTTTCTAAGGCTTTCATCTTCAATAGACAAGAAATAGAACACATTTTGTTAAGTCCTGGCCATTTAAAGGCATTGAGCCTTAACTGCCATAATAGTTCCTTCTTCTCCAGCAGAAGTTCAGATGCCCCCCCCCCCCATGCCTCACACATACTTTATCTATTGCCATATATTTAAAATTGTGTCCTTCTAAGCCACTAATATGTTTTGCAAGGACATTATTAATCTGTCCTTTTCTTATGGCATATTCATGCTCAAATTCTATCCTTCAATTGATGGTCAGTCTTACCGACATAAAATCCCTTACATTGTTGGCAGCTCACTATATAAACTATGCCTTTACTACTGCAATCAGATTTATAACTGGTTTTAAAATCCTGTTCCTCAACCTGAAAGGAACTACCTATTTGAACCTTATAGCACCACAAGCATCTACCACATATTCCCATAGGTGGATTCCTGTCTCTCAAAAAATTGTTCGAGTTTTCCAACAAATTCTTAAAATTAGTACCCCTCATACCTCTCAACCATATCAAATTCCTCTATATTTACTGATTTTGAGGTCAAAATAATAGGGTGCCATGAATTCCTGAGTGGCCCCCTTCAATTCCGATTTTTTCCTTGATTTTTTCCTTTTTTTTTTTTTTTTTAATTTTTATTCACTAGTTTATTAATGGATGACATCACCACACATTGCAGCATCAACATGCAGAGGCATGCGTGGTGACATCAGCTTAATGAGGCAGAGGACTGCCTGTTGTCCCTAGTGTTCAGAGACTCTCAGAATGTCTATGTCTCTAATTTGGAAGCAGCAGCATTGAGGAAGCAGAACAGAGTCAGCAGAGCAGACTCTGGACTCTGCATGTAAAGAAAAATCTGTAATAATGGGATGATCCACCCAGGCAGCACTTTTGAACTATTCTTTCCGGTCCACTCCTGGTATTCAGCCTCACACAAGTTTTTAAATACAGTTCTACAGTAAGTGGAGTTTGCTTATTATTGTTGCCAGAGTATGTGTGTGATTCACCATTCCCATTTTTGGAGTTTGCTTATTCACCGTTCCCATTCTTCTTATTTAATTTGCTTGTGTGTGCTGCTGCATGCTGCAAGGGTTGAACTTCTTATTGCTTGTGAACGAATGAGTGAGTTATATGCTACAAGGGCTGAACTTCTTATTTACATTGCTGATTTGCCACTGGTGCTTATTTAATTTTAAACTGAACTTCTTATTTACATTGCTGCTAGTTATTTAACCAGGGCTGAGCAGAACACTGCGTCTGTGTTGTGAACGAGTGAGTTATGCTGCAAGGGCTGAACTTCATTTTTACATTGACGTTGCTGCTTATTTAATTTTAAACCGAATGTCCTTCTTATTTACATTTACATTGCTGTTGCGTTTTTAACAAGGGCTGAACAGAACACTGGGTTATGAACAAGTGAGTTATGCTGCATGCAAGGGATGAACTTTTTGTTTACATTGTCAATTTGCCATTGCTGCTTATTTAATTTTAAACTGAACTTCCTTCTTATTTACATTTACATTTCCACTGCTTATTTAACCAGGGCTGAACATTACCATTGCTGATTGAGTTATGCTGCAACTTTTCTAAGATTATACAGGTGATATTTAAAATGTGTCCCTGGTTTTGGGCCAACCCCCCCCCCAATAAATTTTGGGTTTTTCCAGATTTCTTGTGCTGCATATTTCCTCAGGAGGAGAGAAGTTTAGTGCTGCTTATGCCAAGCATGTTTGTGCTGTTAGTAGCACAACAGAATACTTGCTTTTGATGCAAAAGGCTGTGGGTTCTACTCCCACAGTATGTAGATAGATTGCTGATACTGTACTGTGTTGTACTTGAGAAATGTCCTCTTTGGTGGAGATACCTAGTAAGTATGAATCTGATATCAGTTTGCCATCCATTCCCTATTGCAATATTACTAGCTTCTCATCTTTTTAATGTAACATAGGCAATTTATTCCTCAAGGGCAAGAGGCACTTTATTTGTAGATGAAACAATGAAATATAAAGTTGTTTGCTAGCAGCAATCTCTTCATTAGTTACAGATCTCTTTAATGTGGAATTATTTAGATGAATTTTACTTCTGCAGAGATTGCGCATATTTACTGATACTGGTGGATTATAGAAGTATGAGTAGACTTTTATGATGGCATTATTCTGAACTGGTCAGTTTTGTCATTATTGGTTCATGCATTTTGTTTCATTGCTTACTTGAAAAATGTTCAAAACAATACATTTAAAATGTGCTCTCTAATAAGTGTGCCATATCATACAAGGAATATAATTTAATGCAATCAGGAAGGTGTATCAAAGACTATATGTATGTTTCATGTGCAAGGGACCTATGATTTGAAAACAGCCTAAAGGTAATCTTTATCCGTCACTGGCCAGATGCATTTTCTTTGAATGTGGGTTTCAATGCTGTTTCAATGAATGTGAATTTCAATAGCAGAGAAGTTTTAATACTGAGTCTATTTTCATTGTGAGACTGTATTGCTTTATTTAGCAGATGTCTATTAGTGTTTTGTTCTATAAAATGTAAAATAAATGTTTTAAATGAAATCCAAATAATCATTGTAGAAGTACAGCAGTATGCACATTACAGTGTTTATGGTAATTGGGGTGAAATAACCAAGTAATGGGACATTGGAATGGCTGCAGGGGGAGGGCTGTGTATGGGAGGCTCTATTTGACCATGATTTTGTGAGGGGGGCAGGGTGGCAAACTCAAAGACAGCCCCGGGCGACACAAACTCTAGCTATGGCACTGATCAGTAGATCATGGAGAATGACTTTTGGAGGTCCTAGCAAAGTATAATATTCTTTTGCTAACATTAGAATATTGCCTGCCATTAAATGCCCTACTTTTTCCACAAAACCCACATACTGCATGTCATCGAAAACAAAATCCTAAGATTCATCATCTTCTCCCTTCCCAGTAAACATCATTGCTACACATTTCAAAAAATGGTTACCATTTACTACAGGGTCTGAGGCCATATTTTTGTTGTCTGTACTTCAGTTTGCATTTGAAAGTTGGTATCCCACAATTCCATTGGAGTGGGCGGGGTTACATAATGTATACAAATGTTATTTTAATCAGCGTGCAGATTTGTACCTATCTTTCATGGGCCTTTCTCCAGATTTTTGACATTTCCTGGTTGAGAGGTATGGTACCCCTCCAAAATACCACTGTAGGACTTAAACTGAATTTGTCCCTTAATTGTGTCTCTTCATCAGCATTGCCCAATTTTGTTAAAAATTAGTTGGATTGAACTACGGCCCATACTGAACTGTGTAATAAATGGGACTGCACTTAAAACTCTTATGACTATAATAGTCAGTACTATTGATTCTACCTGAAAGGTATTCTCACTGGTGTCAACCTGGTTTAGTAGGGGTTCCTCAGTAGATCCCTAAATAGGGCAAAAATAACCTCTTAACCTTTTAAGTTCTACTTTCTTCCTTAAATACAACAACAATCTTTTAGGGTATTCTCGCCTCTCAAACATAGATTGCAAAAAATCACATTCTTCCTTAAAATGTTCATCTAAGGTGGTCATTCTAGCAGCTCTAACCAGCTGACCCTTAACAACCAACCTTTTCTGGTGCATGGGATGTGAACTTGTAAAATGTGAAAAGCTGTTAGAGTAGGTCCTCTTTCTATGAATTTTAGATATGTACCTTTTATTAGTAACATTCTTGTCCACCCTGACATCCAAGAAGAAAATCCAATCCTGACTAAATTCATTAGTAAATACTAAAAATTCTGTTGTTGTATTAAAATAATGCATAAAATGATAAAATAAACAAATCATCCAAATAATGAAGGTACATTGCTATATTACTTGCATAACCACTGGAAAGAACAAACCTATGCTCCCAAGCTGCCATAGAAATATTGGTGAACACAGCTCCCAAAGGAGAGCCCATCACTACTCCACATTTCTGCAAGTACAAATCTCCCTCAAAACAGAAATAGTTATTACTAAGAACTATTTAAAATAGTTTTTCATACAAATTAATCTCCTCTTGTGACACACCCTTGTCAAATAAGAATTCTAGAACCCATTTAGTACCTTCAAGCTGTGGTATTACAGTATAGAGCTCTCTAACATCAACTGTGGCAAAATTAAATGATGCATCAAATGTTAAATCATCAATAGGAGCCAAAAAACTCCACAAATCCTTACATATTTGGGACTCAAAATTAACAAATGCCTTAAGCTTAGTATCAAAGTATTTAGAGAGGCTGCTGGTATAGAATTTCTTCCGTCAATGATCGGTCTGAAGGGTGAAACCGTGGTGGTGCAGCGGTACCATTGTCGCCTCACAGCAAGAGGTTCTCCCGTTTGATTCTCGGCTGGAGCGCCTTCTGTGTGGAGTCTGCATGTCCTCCCCACAGTTGAGTGGCATTCAAAAGACATGCGTAAATGGGCGTGCCTTCGTTGAAGGTTGGGCATCGGGCTGGCACCTCGGCACCATAAAAATCTACTGCTAATCATTAGCGGACCGGAGTTCCGCTGTGGCGACCCCTAACTGGGAAAAGCCAAAAGAAGAAGAATGATTGGTCTGAAAGGTGGGTTATGGACATCCTTATGTAATTTTGGAACCCCAAAAATACAAGGAAGAATAGGGGATACCATGTTCAAATAGTTAAACAATTATATATAGATATGGTGTTCAATAAGCATATCATTAATTTGCCAGTAATTCCTTTTATAGGCACCATTTAGCTCATTCCTATTAACATGCGAGCCCTATAATCATGAACATCCATCACTACAACCCCTCCCCCCTTGTCGGGCTTCATTATCTGTATTCTTTGTTCAAAAAATCAAGCAATAAATGTTCCTATTCATTTAAATTATTACCAGCATTATGCAAAGAAAACATATTCCTTAAATCCAATTTACAAATCTTCTCAAAAAATAGTAAGGAAAGGTGCAACAGGGGCTTGAATGTACTAGCCACTCTAAAATCAAATTTAGCTTCTGTGTAAACATTTTTAACTCAATCAGTAAATTTGGCAAATTCGCCCTTCTACTGGGCACAAAAGTCATACCTTTGGAAAGGAAGTCAGCAAAGTTAACATCCAAAACAGTGTTTGAAAAGTTATAAATAAAAACTCACCATCTGTATTAGAAATAATAGTCACTTCTGTCTTTGTGGTATGTTGTGATGAAAGAACAGTGCTAATGTCCATAATAGCTGCCAAATCAGCTTCTTCAAATGATGTAAAATCCTTAGATTTTAGATTTTCTATCCTTAGATAGGATAGAATTTATGAGCATGAATATGCCATAAGAAAAGGACAGATTAATAATGCCCTAGCAAAACATATTAGTGGCTTAGAAGGACACAATTTTAAATATATGGCAGTAGATAAAGTATGTGTGGGGCCTTGGGGGACCATCTGAACTACTGATGGAGAAGAAGGAACTATTATGGCAGTTAAGGCTCAATGCCTTTAAATGGCCAGGATTTAACGAAATGTGTTCTATTTCGTCTATTGAAGATGAAAGCCTTAGAAAGATAGGAAGGTTTTGTATTTCTTTCTTTTTATATTTTTATACATTCACTGTACTAATACATACTTATTTTTGTTACTTTATATACATATTTTTAAAAATTATGGTTATTTTTTTTTTTTTGCTCAAATATTTTTTATTAATTTTCAAAAAATTCCATTGTATAATAATCTTAATACATTTTCTGAAAAATGGAACAATATTATTAACTATATACAATATTTACAAATGGCCTGAAATTTAATTATTATATTGATCAGTCTATTCAAAGTAACATCGTATTAATGTGAGATCATTTGTTCCTTTTTCTTTCACCTTCATTAAGAATTTCAGTTCAAGTTTAGTGTCTCGATGAGTGATAGTATTTTGTCCCATGGATTCTTGTTCCATCGTCTTGGTACTATTCTTAGTTCTTTAACTCTGGTTTCCGACAATGCAGTTTCCTTCAATATTGACAGAAATTCTTTAAATGATGGTTCCAGATTTGACTTCCATTTTTTAGTAATACATTTTCTAGCATTTGCTAGAATGTTCCAAAGTAAGTAGAGATTGCTGTTATTTAATTCTAGATTTTCATTAACATTTAACAAAATTAGAGATTTACTTACTATAAATATATCTGAAAATATGGCTTGTATAAAGTTGCTGACATCTTCCCAAAATTTTTTAACTTTAATGCCGTCATGGAATACATGTATTCAATCTGCTTAACAATTTTGCAAACATCTCCAGCATATAACATTATTAGAGGTGTTGCACTTTTTTAATTTATTTGGAGTAAAAAAAGATCTATGCAGGAATTTCCATGTGTAAATTCTCCAGAATTGCATGTTGGATGTCAATTTAACAGAATTTAGTATTTTGGTTTTATTTTCCAAGGATACATTTATTGAATGACCTTTTGTTATATGATTCCAAAATTTTTGATTGATTTTAACTCTATAATTTATTAAAATTTTATATAATTTTGATGTCAGATTTTCCCAATTTTGATTATTATATACTATTTTATATAAATGAGTTATAAGTGTAGGTCTGTCTCTAAAAGAAGAATTGTTAATTATTCTGCATAGATCTTGTGAGTATTGTAATATACTTTGTAATAATACCCAATCTGATGTAGAGGGATTATAAGTTTTTATTATAATTTGACTATCCAAAACCTTATGTTCATTAATGCATTGTTGCCAGCAAATTAATTGTTTCTTTTCCCAAGTAATGAAAACTGTCCTATGCATTTTGTTTGGAAAATTTCTTGTTACATTGAAAGGGTATAAAAGTTCTAGCCATAACTTTATATCTGTATTAGAAATTACAAATCTTCTAAATGAATTATACATATCATTTAAGTATTTTAGAGAAGTAGGTTTTGTTAGATTGTATTGAAGGCTAGCACATAAGATATGCCATGGTTTATTAATATGATTGTCTATCATTAAATTCTTTATAATGGTATTTTCATTTGACTAAATAACAGTGTGGAGAGATTTCTAGTTAGAAGAATAGCACGGATCTATCCAATTTATAATTATTTTAAAAATGGAGGCTCTAATATAAGTTTCAAGATCTGGGAAATTGAGTCCACCTAGTTTCCAAGGTCTAGTGTGGTGTGTAAGAGCTATTCTGTTTTTATTGGGATGCCAGAGAAATCTTAATAATAATGTATTTATTTCTTTTAAAAAATATTTGTCTGGTATTACTCGAATGGCTTGTGCTATATATAGTATTTTTGGGAATAATATCATTTTTATTACTTGCAATCTATCTTCAAATGTTATATATATTTTATTCCATTTTACTATATTTGACTTTATTGTGTCTATGATTTCCCTATAATTTATGTTTAATATTTTTTCTAATGTTGTACTCAATGTTATGTCTAGATAGTTTAAAGTGAGAGTTTGTTTACCAATTATATGATTATCCTCTATTTGAAAATCATTTTTTATTCAATATCATAAAATGTGATTTCATTTTGTTAAAATGTAGTCCTGAAATCGAATAAAAATTTTCAACTTGTATATCTAATTCTTTTAATGAATTCTTAGAAGTTGTTGTATTAAGAAGTATGTCATCTGCAAATAACATTATTTTTGAATTATAATGATTATGTAAGTTTATACTCTCTATTTTGGGATTATTTCATATTGAGATAGCAAGTATTTCAGTGGCTAATGCAAATAATATGGGGGACATGGGACAACCTTGTTTTGTGCCTTTTGTCAATGTTATTGATTCAGAGGTGAAAGGTCCTAATTTTACATATGCTAAATTGTTTTTATATATGTTCTTTATTAATGAGATGAAGGATGTAGGAAACTCATAATACTCTAAATTGGAATTTCTTGTTTAAGATATTAAAGAGTCAAATGCTTTTTCTATATCCAATGTAATTATTAAGGCTTCTTCTTTTTCTCTATTTAAATAGGCAATAATAGTTAGCATTCTTTGTATATTATCAGACGTACGCCTATTATGTATAAACCATGTTTGATCTTCATTTATAATTTTTGTCATAGATTTCTTAATTCTGTTGACTAAAATAGCCATAAAGATTTTATAATCATTGTTGAGCAATGAAATTGGTCTATAGGAGCTGCATTTTGATGTATCTTTATTTTCTTTTATTATAGGAGTAATTAATGAGTACCTCCAAGATGGTGGAATGCTATTGTGTGTTTGTATTTCTATTAAAGTTTTTTGGAAGACTGAGATTATGGATGATGGAAAGATTTTGTATATTTCGGCTATGATGCCATCCATTCCTGGAGCTTTATTATTTTTGCTTTCTTTAATTTTCTCTGAAATTTCTTTATAAGTAATTTGTTTTTGAAGCTCTAATTTTAGATTTTCTGGAATTGTTTTAATCAGTTCAGGTTTAAAATCTAAATTTAAAGATTTTTGTTTGATTTCCTTTCTTCTTATAATGTTCCATAAAATTATATTTAAAAGCATCTAGTATATCACTTATGTCTGACACCTTCTTATTCTTCCTTCCTTCATGTATGATAGTTGTAATGTTATTTCTTTTAGATTGTACTTTGACTCTTATTGCCAGGTTGTGCATATGTTTAGGAAAAACAGCATATGAGTTTAATTTTAATCTTTCTAGTTCTAGATTAGTTTTATGTGTTAAAATTTCATTGAACTTCTCATGCAAATCATTAATCTTCTTATTAGTAAGTACATTTATTAAATTATTATTTATTTTTATAATTTGATTTTGTATATTAAGTAATTCTGATTCCCATTCTTTTAGTTGATTTTTGTACCATGTGATAATTTTACCATAAATATAGGCTTTTAAAGCGTCTCATATCATGACTATGTTGAGTTCATTAGTAAGATTAGTGTCTAAAAAGAATTTAATTTCTGAGAGTAACCAAGGTTTAAATTCTTTTAGCTTTGTAATATATGCTGGAATTCTTGTCATTTGTATTAATTTCTTAAAGTTTGTTTGAATATTAATAAGAATTGCTCTATGATCTGATAATGAACATGGTATTATTGTGAAACTATTTATCTTCTCAACAAGGTCTTGTGCAACAAACATTTTATCTATTCTTGTTTGAGTTGTAAATCTGTGATCCTAGTGCGAAAATAACAGTGAGTTGCTTTCTTTAAATTTGAATGTATCTATTAAATTATGATTTTCAATCCATTTTTAAGTAGCTTCGCTATAGGGGTTATACATAGATTTATTTTATTAGTGGTCTCAGAGTTATCAAGAATACAATTAAAGTCGCCTCCTATTATCAAACTACCTTTATATGTTTTACTAATAAAGTCTAGATGTTTCTTTGTCATACCTTTTCCTATTCCTGGAAACCAATAAAGATTCACTAATGTCCAGATTCTATTATTGTATTTTATTATAACTAGTGTTATAAGTCCCTCTTTATCTTCATAGCTATAAAGAATTTGGGGATTAATAATATTTTTTCTCCATAGTATCCTGACTCCTCTTGTTTTGGTTTTATATGATGAGTGTGCTATCGTTGTATATTAATTTGGATTCCATAAGTGATTTTCATCAGATTTAAAGTGATTCTCTTGAAGAAATATTATTTGTGCTTTGTTTAATTTTAAATATTTTAGCAGGTTTGATCTTTTTTTTTTTTGGATTATTTAAACCATTTATGTTCAGTGAAAGTAATGTTCAGTCCATATTTTTTGTTGATTTTCATGTTTGAAAATAGTTATAGTAATATTCAAGTATATTTCGTAGTATTGTATTTGGAACAGATTTATCCTTATTTCCTGTATCATAAATAGACTAAATCTCTTTTGTAATACCTTTATATTAATGTTCACGTCAGGCCATAATAAAAAAGTGAAATTTAAGTTAAGTAAAATTATTTTGATTAATATAATCCTTACTTTCAATCTTCCCCCATCACACATGGAATGATATACATTACTAATCTGATAGATACAAAAAAATATCTACCAGATTAACTCTCATATTTGGTAGACAGATTTTCTTATGTTCCATTCTTGCATTATTAGAGACCTTTGAGTTTATTGACTAGTATATATTGAATGATGTTTATGATTCTACGTATTATGTACATAGTGAAACACTAAACTAGATGTAAGTTAAAGACATATATGTGAAGATATTCCTTATTATGAACATATAATAACCTACAATCACATTGCTTAGTATCCTCATCTCAAATAAGTTGAATCCATTATCAAATTGCTCTAATGTCATCTTCTTTTCCCTTTCTCAGTCTCCTTTATGTATAAGAACAATTTGCAAAGACATACATATATATTTTATAATATACTCTTTTCATTGAAACACTCAAAGTGAATGACTAATATCAGCTTTAAGAGCATTTCTGAATCTGCTGTAGTTATATATATTCTATATATGTACATGACATAATTATTATCATGGTAATATATGCATCATATGTTCAAATTAATCATTTAAAAGAAGATGATATATGGATTATTTTCCAAACACATATTGATTGTTGTGAAATCTATTTTGCATAAACATATCAAAATTTAAAAGATTCATTGAATGATATATGCTTATAATTTTCCCACAAACCAAAAAATTGCATTACATATACAGTTGTAGTATTGTTTTTCACCAAAAGAATATAAAATTTGTGTTAGTGTAAACATAAGGTAAAACTCTACAAACTAGTTATTGTTCTAAAAATAATTTTAAACTCATAAATGACTTGTTATATCAATATCTCATTCACTATTTGATTATATACTGCAACCTCTAGTTTATAATGCACATTAGATTCTTGCAAATATTAGAAATCCTTTGTCTTTTCATATAATTCATAAATGCAATATGTAGATTTTACTATACGTTCAAGCTACATTTTATAATAATTTTATAGAAGATTAATTTCATTTATTCATTCAAATTTGACATATTTAATTTTCTGTCAATAAAGAATATTGAACCTTCAAGCTTTCTATTTAGAAAATGCTTATTGATTGAAATATAGCATATATGGTTATTTTTTGAATTTTAGGTAGGTTTTTAGGGGCAGAGGTTGCTTTAAAAATTTTTTGGAGGGAATTATTATGGTAACGCATTTGATGAATGAATTTAAGATAATGGTTTTAAAATGTTTGTTGTATCTCAGGAAGTTCATTTTGTTGAACAAAAGCACTAATAAAGTTCTTTCTTTTTTCAGCATTAAGCCAGTTCCCTTTGGATTTTTTTTTAGGAGTTACCATTGACAATAATCTGAACTTTGACATCCATATTAACAATACTATAAAAACAGTCAATAAAAAGCTAGGCTCTCTCTATAGGATAAAATCCTTTCTCCTACCTTCAGCTCGAACCACAATAGCACACACTCATCTAATCTCTTCTCTACTCTATGCATCACCCATTTTTACTAACCTTTCAAAAAATAATCTCAACAAATTGGAAATGTCCTACAATAATATAGCTAGATTTGCAACTGGTAATCCTTTTAGAACCCATCACTGCCTTAATTTAAAACAGCTAGGTTGGCTTGAACTTCAAAATCTAATTACATTCCATCAGCTAACTATAGCCCATAACACTCTTTACAAACCTTCAAAAACACCTATTCTCTCGACACTAATCACCCCCTATAAAAACCTAGAATCCTTAAGGTCTTCTCAGAAACTTCTAGTACATACCACTAAAACATATAACAAAGCTGGCGACTCCCTTTTCTCTAATATAGTTGGGAAAGCCTGGAACCTCCTTCCAAACAAACTCTCCATATTTTCCTCATTATCTTCTTTCAAAAACAAATTGAAAGTATTCCTGAAAACACACTGGTTATGTCAATGCACTAAACCTGACTAGTCAAAGTGTCTCTATATACTCTACTCTGTCTAACCCATCTACTCATTAAGCAACTCTATTTTCCTTTTTAAACTATGTTGCATATTTCTCTTGACTACTCTGATTGTATTTACATCCATTTATTTATTCTTGTACCATGCACTGTACATTTTACTGTGGTAACCTGTTTATGCATACTGTTAATACTTTATATTTGCTCATATATCCTTATACTTTATTGTATTAATTTTATTGTCCTAACTTGGAGCTTAACTCCTCGGGCCTCTACTGAAAATGGACATGTATCCAGTTAGACTAGCCCAGTTAACAAATGTAAAATAAAATAAAATAAATAATAGCAGATTCAGTATGCCTACTGAGGTGTTTTGTATTTTTTTATCTTTTGTGCAGTTTAGTTATGGAAGAGTAAGTGTGTTTCTATGCATGATAGAATGTGAATTAAATTTCCAAATAAAAGGTATAAATAATATAACTAGTATCAATTAAAATGATATGTCTGTATTCGAACATGTGTGCACTGTCAAATCTAGTCATTTTCGATTATAAACATATTTGTGTGTAGTCACTTATTTATGTTTGTGTCTGTGCTTATCCGCATATATGGTTATTTTTTTAATTTTAGGTAGGTTTCTAGGGGCAGAGGTTGCTTTAAAAATTTTTTGGAGGGAATTATTATGGTAATGCATTTGATGAATGAATTTAAGATAATGGTTTTAAAATGTTTGTTGTATCTGAGGAAGTTCATTTTGTTGAACAAAAGCACTAATAAAGTTCTCTTTTTTTCAGCATTAAGCCAGTTCCCTTTGGACTTTTTTTACTTTTGGATCTATTTCAACAGTCTACTGTTGGTTTGGTTTCCTCCAGCCCTTCTACAGCATATTTTCATCAGTTTGTGGGACATTTGTTTGTTACTAGCTTTATCTGTTTGATATGTTTAGGGCTGTCATAGAGGTGCAGGTATGTTCCAATAGGGCCTCTGAAAAAATGCTTAGGGTTGTAGTTGTGGCACAGGCTAACATGTGCAACTGGCTCCAACATGTTGCTGATTCAATGGATCGTATGAATGAAACATCAGAACAAGCAGTGTCTGTGATGGAACATCTGCTGGGAGGAGGACGGCATCCACATGGGCATAGGTCAGCCATATCAGCTGGTGATTGCTGACATGGCCATGCCCGATCATGATCCCATAATGGTACCTGTTCCACTTCTCCATCAGTAGTTGAATTTCCCACACCCAGACAAGGCAGGCTGTGGGGTCATGGCCCTGGGCGTTCTTGTGAGGAGAGCTTGTCCATCAGACATCAGTCACATTCAGGCAGCAGTGCCTCTGACTGTGGGTGGGACATGCCAGTGCAACTCTGGCAGAGGCATTTCTCATGGTCACGTACGATGACAATGAATGCCACCTCTATCATGCACAGCTCACACCTGTCTGACATACTAAAATGTAGAGCTAGAGCAGAGCTCGGCTGTATTCTCGCAAACAGACGTGCGTATATATATATATATATATATAAATATATATATATATATATATATATATATATATATATATATATAAATATATATATATATATATATAAATATATATATATATATATATATATATATATATATATATATATATATATATATATATATACACACACACACACACACACACACACACACACACACCCACGCACACCAATTTCATCTGGAGTGCCGATACAGACACACAACAGTTATATGGTTCAGTAGTGAGGCTTAAAGCTCACTCTGTCTGTGGCCATTTCATACTTTATCCAAATGTCTGCCTGTTTTTCTTTCATACTCATAAGCACTCACTTACCTTTTGTGTCAGCCTAGGCATCCTGCCCCCTCACACACACACACACACACACACACACACACACACACACACACACACACACACACATGACAACACCCTGTGAAAATGCTAACAGTACCATATCCTTGTTTTCTATCTTTAAGATTCAGGGATACATAAGCTTTGTGTCTGATGCTCAGGGTGCATAGCTGGCTTAGAATATCTGTATTCGTGATGCTGTTTTGCTAATTGTACTGCTTTCTTACAGGTTTTTGTAATATGTGGTTTCTATACAATCCTCCTGAAGCAAAAAAGGTGGACCAAGTTATGATGGTCCCTACTCCGGACCAGTAATCAAGAAGCCTCATTCCTCATCACTGACACTGGTGAGGGATGGCTACCAGGAACAAAAATAGATACATACAGTATTTTCAGATGCAGCTCTCAGCACCAAGCACAATTTCACTTAAGAGCACACAGAGAGCACTCCAGATCTGAGGTTGGAGTCTCTCTCTCTCTTTTACTCTCTCACTCTCTGTGACCCTGTCCCAAGTAGCTGACACACACAGCTTGCATATTTGATTTTCAAACACACACATCTGGGAAAGGCTGGCCCAGATTTACCAGCTGTGTCCCCTCTGCCCAGATTATAAAGTAATTATGCTGCTACCAGTCAGCTACTCTAAAGCTCCTTTAAGGATACCCAATTATACTGAGTAAAGTTAATACTAATACCAATGCAGCAAGGCTTTAAGGAGCAGCCACAGTGTCAATAAAATAAGCATAAGTGCACTCAAGATATATAAAGTATTCTCTAAAAGACCAGCCACAAGTCAAGGTATAGAGGTATAGAAATATTTAATAATAAATAATAAAATAGAATACATGAGAAAACTGAATATCTAGTTACAATAAACACCAGAGTTTCAATCACAGTGGATATAACACAGGTGGATAGATTTGCACAGTTGCAGAAAAACATTACTTCACTAATCTCACTATATTTTCCTAACTAAAGAATTATTGTTCCCTAGTTATGTTACTTACTATAGCAAGACAAGATGATGAGTGTTGAGTTGCTTAATACAGTAAGGCAGATGAGGTGTGAGGTTGTGTCAGATATCTGTGTGAAATCTTTTCTATCAAGTTCTGAAGAACAAAGTGTTGCTGCAAGAGTTCTGTCATATCTCTCACTAATATCAAAAAATCATTTCAGTGGTGGTTATAGAAGGACATCCCATATGGTCACCTGACTCTGGTACAACACACACCCAGAGTTTTGCTAAGATCTGTTGCAGCATCTGAGAGCTATAAAACAATTTCAACAACTTCCACCCCTCCAGGTTAGCAATTATTTCACCTCTAAGGACAATACAGTAAGATTCGGAGTCCTGGTTTTCCCAGACATTTTTGTCTTTGGCTGCAATCAGACCTGTAAAATAAAATCTTTATTGCCTAAACCAACCCAATTAATTTTCAATTTATTTTTCAAAATTAGGTGGACTGAGATTAATTTCTTCCCTTCCAGAATTTTCAGTTAAAACATATACATTTGATCAGTTGTAATACTGTCTGACATACACATAAATCTCTTTCTGTCCAGCAGGCCCAACTGTTGATGCATTTTTAACACAAGCAACTTTACAAATACATTTATAATACAAGCATCCGTACAAATCAGTGTGACAGCGAAATGACATAACATTCTTTACAAAACTCCAGCTAGCTATGCTGGCATATGTTACACATGCACTGCTCTACTTTCCTTGGCACAGATGCCACTACCTCATATCATATTATCACATCAGCCACAAAAACATAAGAGAAAGGCTGAACAATAGAGAACTTTTTAAATATTTTGGTCTTACAAAGTTAGAAACAGTTGATAGAATTAAACAGTTTTTACGTCAATATTTTTAAGATTCTGAGGGATAAGAAGTCTGAAACTGAAATATGTGTCATTAATTTCTAGCTTCTTTCTTTAATGATTTGCCAGTAAAAAAGTATGAGGCCAAACTGAAGACATTCAGTGAACATCACTACTTTTGAGAGGTATGAATATGTGAATCCTTGATGCCTGAGTCCTATTACTTGATAGAGGACACAGATATTCAACTATGGCATTGCTCTCACATCTTGAAATCATTGCTGTAGAAATCAACCACCTTTTACTTACATTACCAAGTAACAGTATTGAAGGCTGTGCCATTAATTTGTATTATTAGACATTTTTTGCTCTATTTCAGGTTTAGCACTTACCTTATAATCCTGGCAGTTGCTACAGCTTTAGTTCAGAGCTGACACTGATGCTAGGAGTACACAGCCATTATATGGGTAGGTTAAGGTTGTGAGCATTGCCTGACATCAGTGTTACTATATGTATGTGCATAGGATGAAGGTTTTAGGCCCTTAGGTGGAGAGTGGGTGTGCTATGCATTGCCTCTTAGCCAATGCAAAGGCATGATAAGCATGTCTGTGTCTGCCTACACCCTCAGCAACTGCTTGATCCCCCTCTGACTCCTCACTTGCATGTAACTGTGGTGACCCTGCCAGTGGGGGTGGGATGTATGCCCCTTCCTCTTGTTGAGTCTGTTGAAGCTGTTTTCTCAGGATGATGTTGTGAAGCGTGGCGCAGACAGAGAAGATTTCAGTACTTGTATGTAGATTGTATTGCAGGGCTCCCCCAGATATTTCTAGGCACTGAAACCATGATTTCAGCAGCACAAACACATGCTGTATGATATTTCTGCTTTGAGCATGTGCCACATTATTCCATTATTCAGTGGGTGCGTGTGCATTTCTGATGGGCATCATCAGCCACGGTTCCAGTGCATAACCTGCATACCCCAATAAATGACCATGTGGGATATCACCCCAAGTGAATATCTGATTCTGTGTATGTACACCCTTCTCTGTGTCATGGGTGGTGCTTTGATTTCTATATGTATACAATCTGTGGCACACAGTTCTTCAAGTTAGTGTGCTACAGGATATAACTCATGCATATTTTTGGTCTTGTCCTCCGGTGTGTGGGGAAAATATATGTGGTCACTAGCATATTGGAGCATAGCATTCAGGAACTGATGGAGGATCCTGGATGCTGATGCCTGTGACACCACCAGCATGTCCCCTGTTGATCTCTGAAAGGTTTTTGTAGCTAAAATTGTAAGCGTTACACATATCTTTGTCTCCACAGTCATATCTCTCAACTTCTTAGTGCAAAAAATATGAACAAATCCCAACAAAATGGGGTGCGGGGATAAAGGACCAAAAATAAATACATATTTTAAATATTACTCTTCTAAACTTAGAAAGTTGCTATAGAAACAGGATTTGTTGTAACATACATTTTCCAAAGGATTTAAAGTTTGCAACTCAAATGTATGTCATTATTTAGTGACCTCATTCCTCAGATCATCCCAGCGATTTGCCAGAAAACCACAAATGTTGAGGAACAGACCAAAAATATGAGACAAAATTCTTGACATCCTGTGAAAATCTGGACGTTTGAGAGGTATACCACCAGTACTGGTTTCCCTCTGTTTGCCCTTGGTCTGAACTGAGGACAACATAGGTTGCAGAGTTCCTGTAGTGTCTCTATCCACCCTGTAGTGCTTTACAATTTCCATCTCATGCAGATTGTGAAAAGTTAACCAGAGTCTTAAAACTCTTCTCCTTCTTGGCCTTGGTCTATTAGCAGCAGCAGCACAGACTTCAGCCTGTTGCACATACACATGAATTAAAGCAACAGCAGCCCCTAACATTGTTTCTGTGTAGACTCCTTTCAGTGGCTATATTTCAGTAGGTTCTGGAATTTGCAGGGGAAAGCCAGCAGTGAGTCTGAATGGTTGCATTATACCTTGTTGCATAGCTGTTCCATCTTGGATTGCTTGATTAGCATACAATTCAACTGGTTATGGCGCAATTAGCATGCCACAGTGTTTACCATGTTTGCGTAGCTCTGCACACTGTGTACAGCCTTTTACTAAATACAAAATAGTGCACTACCGTGTGTGCGCATGTTGTGCCATGATGTACACATGTTTTTAGTGGCTCATGTATGGTTTATTGGATCTGCATTGTCCGTGTTCCTAAAGCAATTACTGTTTCTTCATGTCAAGTTTTACCTTCATTAACGTGCAGTGATCATGAGGTTATAAAGATTAGTTTGTTGCTAGATAATTCTGCCAAACTGAACTCTAAACCAATGCACAAAAGATTAATAGAAATGGAAGCAAAACAGTCAAGGAATAGACTGCCAAATTACATTAAAGCAAGCACTAATTTGGATATTTTAAGGTATAGTTAAACATTTTTAAGAACAGCCTGGACATTTATTATGGGAACAACTGTTTTCCTATATTGGCAGGCTAGAAGGGTATTATTGCCGGTGTTTGAAATATTTCTGTGTATGTATGTATGTACATACTTCTTGGAATGCAATGCAGACTTAAGAGTTGAAGGTATATAACTAGTAAATGTGATGGATTGGGCAGTAAGACCTAGCATAGGATGGGTGTATAATAATTTAAACGTTTTAATGATAGTAGTATCTAATTACAGAATAATGTGGTGAGACTTTCCCTTTTCTTATTTCTTGCCAGATTTCCTTTAAGTGACTTAACAACTATGTGCGCCTTCTTTTATTGTTTTTTTACAATTCTGACATGCTGTTACAGTTCTGAAGAGCTGTCACCCCTTTACATTCAACTGACAAGGAAATGCGGGTAAAATTATTTTCTGAGCAGATTCCGCAGCTCATCTGTGTGACTTGCTTGTGCGCAACGATCCCCATTTTGCATCATTTAACTCAGTGTTAATATCTATCCTCATTTTAACAAATTTTGTGAACACAAAAGATACACATTTCCACTCTCTCTCTCTCTCTCTCTCTCTCTCGCTCCAGAAATTGCTTACAGGGATCAGGAAGGTTGCACTTCAAAGCACACAGTTAGATTTCTGCAGTAATAATAGCTAATGGCAACCAGCAGTGATTATAACCATTTCTGTTGTGGCAAAGTGCTCCTCCTTATGGTGAATACTATTTCTTATGCCAAATAACAGTTATCATTTCTGAAAAGTGCTTTATAAAGTAGCATGGTATTAAATGATCTTCACAGTTATACCAGAAGGCGCTGAAACAGAGGCTGTACATGGTATGTTAAATGTATGACGTTTTACTTTTTAACCATGTTTCCTTGCTAATCTGTTATCAGTGCACACTCTGAAATCATGGAACCTGTATTTCATGTGCTACTCTGTTGTAGTGTGAAATTATGTTAAAATTTACACAGATAATGACTTCCTCAAGGGGAATGTTCTATATGGTGTAAAATTATGTTTAGATCTGTGCATGCACTTTGCCTTTTAAACTGTAATCATGGTCATTGAGAATGTAAACATTTTCCTTCTCCCATTCAGATTGTGCATGCTGTACATAATGGATTGTTTGGTTATGTTGGATTATGTAATTACAAAACATTGGTAACTGCAAGCAGTGCCTAACCAATAGCTAGGGGCCCTTCAGTGATTTTGGACCACTAGTGTGCCAGTATTTGTGTGTTACTTTCCCTGGCCTCTCTTATTATTCCTCTGTGATTTTTTTAATGTGCCAAGAGCACAGGTTTGAATTCTAGAGCCCCTTCTTGCAGTGTGTGTGAATCTATAATGGCGTTTAATGGTCCAAAGGTTATCTGGAACCAAGCATAGATTTATGTACAGTGGTCCCATAAAATGAGTGCGGACTGTAAGAATTTAAAAGGCAGATAGTTTTAACAAAGTGAAACTGCAAGCTAATGTGCAGACAAGACAATTAATCTTGTACTGCAAGAAAATTATTAGGCCTGTTCCTTGGTGTTCAAAGACCTTGGGTAACTGCAAGTGTCAGAGGTAACAAAACTAAAAAGTAAAGAATGGGAGTATACACAAGCACATGATGACTGAGAAGCTGTAACCTATAGTTTTCTCTTGATCAGACCTCTTTGTATACACAAGCACATGATGACTGAGAAGCTGTAACCTATAGTTTTCTCTTGATCAGACCTCCTCTTTGTATACACAGGCACATGATGACTGAGGAGCTGTAACCTATAGTTTTCTCTTGATCAGACCTCTTTGTATACACAGGCACATAATGACTAAAGAGCTGTAACCTATAGTTTTCTCTTGATCAGACCTCCTTTTTGTATACACAGGCACATGATGACTGAGGAGCTGTAACCTATAGTTTTCTCTTGATCAGACCTCTTTGTATACACAGGCACATAATGACTGAGGAGCTGTAACCTATAGTTTTCTCTTGATCAGACCTCCTTTTTGTATACACAGGCACATGATGACTGAGGAGCTGTAACCTATAGTTTTCTCTTGATCAGACCTCTTTGTATACACAGGCACATAATGACTGAGGAGCTGTAACCTATAGTTTTCTCTTGATCAGACCTCCTCTTTGTATACACAGGCACATGATGACTGAGGAGCTGTAACCTATAGTTTTCTCTTGATCAGACCTCTTTGTATACACAAGCACATAATGACTGAGGAGCTGTAACCTATAGTTTTCTCTTGATCAGACCTCTTTGTATACACAGGCACATGATGACTGAGGAGCTGTAACCTATAGTTTTCTCTTGATAAGACCTCCTCTTTGTATACACAGGCACATGATGACTGAGGAGCTGTAACCTATAGTTTTCTCTTGATCAGACCTCCTCTTTGTATACACAGGCACATGATGACTGAGGAGCTGTAACCTATAGTTTTCTCTTGATAAGACCTCCTCTTTGTATACACAGGCACATGATGACTGAGGAGCTGTAACCTATAGTTTTCTCTTGATCAGACCTCCTCTTTGTATACACAGGCACATGATGACTGAGGAGCTGTAACCTATAGTTTTCCCTTGATCAGACCTCCTCTTTGAACTTTAATAGTCTCTTTCCAATCAAGGAAGCAAGATTATGTGATAACATGATTATACTTAATCAGAGCTGCCTGCCCTTGCACTAATGTTTGATAAAGAGGGAGACTAAATGAGGAGTAGCACATTCCATTGAATAGTACGAAAAGTGTAATGAGTGAAGTACAGTTGTATAAGGTTCACTTATGCATAATAGTAGATGTTTGAAATTCCTTATTGTTTCAGTAGTCTTTAGGCTATATGGGTTGTTTCCCTGCTCAGGAAACAACTGGCCAGCTTTAAAAATGTATGGCTCCCCTTCCACCACCACACATTTACTCTGATTGCTGATTGGCTTGTCCCAAGGAAGGAAATCTGTAGTCAGAATGAAGATTTTATTTCAAGACTTTCTTGCCAGAGAAAGAGAGAGAGAAGACCCAAACAATCCTGAACTAAAAAACAATTATAAAGAAACACAAAGAGGCCTACTTTAGATCCACAACTACAACTACATACAACAGTAAATTGAGGAAGGGAGGGTGCAGCTAATGCAGCAGAGGAATTTGAACATCTATTGTTATGGGTAAGTACAACTTGCACAACTGTACTGTGTTCATCATTGCCTCTGGGTGTTCCTTTTTTGTTCCTTGATAAGAAATAGAGATTAGCTTTTCTAAAGGACTCAGTTCTGTAATGATATTATCTTTCTCCCTGTTTTGTAATTTATGGGTAGGAAACTGGATGATTGATGGCTTAATTCAAAATATGCTTTGAAACTACTTTGGGCATAAACAGTGGCTTGTTGTTAATGTGCCCTATCTGTATGGAAAATGAGGTAAGGTTCATGCACCATGAGAACTTGCAACTCAGAAGATGAATATGTCAGAGCAATGATAAGTACAGTTTTCCAAGTCAATAACCTTAAATCACTTTGAACAGTTTCCAGCACAAAGTTAAGATTTGAAGGAGCAACCTGTTTATGAGGAGCTCTCAGTTATAAAACTACTTCAGAAACTGTTTTACCATGAACAGAGAAGAAAGAGGAGGATTCTCAGGGCAGATATGCTGAAATGGCCACAAGATGAATGTTTATAGATTAATAAGACACGCCTGAGGAAAGAAACGCACAGAAATGTTTGAGCACTACTGGTACAGAATCCCCACTTCTTCTTCTTCTTTTGGCTTTTCCTGGTTAGGGGTCATCACAGCGGAACTCCGGTCTGCTAATGATTGGCAGTAGATTTTTACTGTACTGAGGTGCCAGCTCGACGCCCAACCTTCAATGAAGACACGCCCATTCACGCATATCTTTCGAAGGCCACTTGGCTGCGGGAGGACATGCAGACTCCACACAAAAGGTGCTCCAGCCGAGAATCAAACGGGAGAACCTCTTGCTGTGAGGCGACAGTGCTACCACTGCACCACCGCGGCTTATACGAAATCCAATGGGCCCCTGGTTATTGGTTAGGCACCAACTTGAAAACTACTTTCACTTGCCCATATATGATTTTCTAGTAGCAGGATTTCTTGCCTCCTTTACCTGCTGCAAATCCTCATGAAATACATGTCCTGTCATTTAATAAATCTTGCTGTGGAACACCAGCCCATTTGCATATTAGTACCTTTATAAAATGAATATGTCCTCTAACTCTATAGTTTTTCTGGGATGGCAGCGAACCTCAAATGTTCCCAGTCGCATTCTTGGTCATTCTTTCCATTTTTTCAGTCTCCACCTTCTGTTTTTCTGTCAGTTCATCTGAGTGTTGTCAGAATGTTGGAAAAGAGAAGATACATTAAGAAATTTGACCTTATGCACTGTTCGTGTCACATCTGTTTTGAACAGTTCTGAGTGTGTTTGATTCACTTTTCATTCTAGTTTGCTGAAGGCCATCTGCACTAAAGCTTCATACTGATCTGCTTTGTTAAAGACTCTGGGTTATGACTGAAAATGGTCAACAGACCAGTTCAGTTAGCCAATCATCAAATATAATTACAAATAAAGGGTTGGCAGTTGGCATAATGTTTAAGATGTTTACCTCATAAACACAAGGTACAGGATTTGATTCTTTCTTCTGGGATTGGAAATTAGGATTAAAATTGTCCACTAGGGCAGATAGCTTAATACTAACCTATGGAATAAACAAATAAAAGCTAGTCAAGACATTTTATAGAGCTAAAGTGAATCTGTAAACAAATGCATGCATGTTGTTTTCTATGCTTGGTAGGGAATAGAGAAGGAAACACAAATTTGATTCAGAGCGAACACTGGTGATAACATGCTCCTTGTCATGGTTAATCATACTTTTATATTAGGCAATGCATTTGTGAGCTGCTGTCACTTTGGAGCAATTTGCTCATAGTTTAAAGAATTTGTTTTTTCTTTCAAAATATATATAGTTTTTCTGTGTTTTATGTGAAGGTGGAATTGTATAGTGAACTACAATATCTGGAAAAACACTGTCATGAGCTCAAAAGATAAGAAGGTGTTAACATACACAAGGTTTGCCTGATCACAAGTCTGTATATATTTGACTAGATGGAAGAGTATATAAAAAAAGAAATGTCATGCATTGCAATGTAAAATGTTTTGTATAATGACTGCACTGTTAATTTTAACACAAAATGTTAGTGACCTTACAGGTAAAGATCAAAAGCAATGAGCTTTGTTTTACATTAAGAAATATTTTGTGTAAATAGTAATGTTACAGGAGACAACTGGACAGAAATAAATGTGAACTTAATGAAACAATGTTTTCTGGGAGGATATTTAGCACAGTAAGAGGAGTAATAATGCTCATAGCAATGGGGGCTCTGGTTGTAATAGAAGAGGGAAAAGGTAAGTATAGTAGATTAGTAGTTGTGTTTTTGGATGAGAAAGTGGTTTACTTTGGCAAGTATTAATATTGTCCCTAAAATGACCACACTAGAGATTAGGAACATTTTGGGTGAAATAATAAGCCTTCAGCAAGATATTTTAATCTTGGGTGGTGACTGAAATTTGTTTTATAATAGTGTGAATGTATCACAGGACCTAGAATGAAGACTATAAGCAAAAAGGGACTTTTCAAATAATGAAAGTATTAGGTATGGAGGGTGTTCCAAAAAGGGATATAATTCATTTATTATTCTCAGAGATATAACAACTGCGCTAGGCTAAACAGAAACTGTAAATCACAGAGGCTTGCTCATTTGATTGAAAAGTTTGAGACTCATTTAATAACTGAATATAATCATGCCCCTATAAGGATTAAAATGGGGATACAGACTAACAAAATAAAGGAGAGACATTAGTGTTTCCATTCGTGTTTATTAAAAGGAGAATAATTTAAGGAATGTTTTGGGGGGTTTTTTTGTGCTCCTTCTCCAAGTCTTTTGCATGTCTAGTACATGACGTGACTGGACCACATTCCTCAATAAAGTATGATTAAAGTTCAAGAAACTGGTATTATTTCAATCTTTGTTAGCCAAAAGTGCTCTTCTCAGCACCTGCAATGTGCCCAGAACTGACTCCTTCTGTAAACCAAATGAAGTTACATGTATCAGTACCATATCTAAAATAATTATAATTGAGAGATGTCTGGGAAACCAAAAAACACCCTTAAAGGCGATGTTAGCTTCAAATAAGATGAAAATGGATTTTTAAAATGTAGTAGAATGCACAAGCCAGTGCATTTCTTTGTGCCGGTCCCAAGCCCGGATAAATGGGGAGGGTTGCGTCAGGAAGGGCATTCGGCATAAAACTTCGCCAAAACATTTTCATGCAGATACCAAGAAAAATTTTTATACTGGATTGGTCGAGGCCTGGGTTAACATTGACCACCACCAGTACTGTTAGCCTACAGGGTGCTGGTGGAAATTGGGCTACTGTTGGCCGAACGAGGAGAAGAGGCAGAAGACATGGCTGAAGGCAGGAAGAGAGGAGAAAAGCTAGGACTGTGGTAGTGAGGGTCGGAACTTTGAATGTTGGCAGTATGACTGGTATAGGGAGAGAGCTAGATGATATGATGGACAGAAGGAAGGTTGGTATATTGTGTGTGCAAGAGACCAGATGGAAGGGGAGTAAGGCTAGGTGTATTGGAGGTGGGTTCAAATTGTTTTATCATGGTGTGGATGGGAGGAGAAACGGTGTAGGAGTTATTCTGAAGGAACAGTATGCTGAGAGTGTTTTGGAGGTGAAAAGAGTGTCGGATAGAGTGATGTTTATGAAGCTGGAAATTGATGGTGTAATGATGAATGTTGTTAGTGTGTATGCTCCACAAGTTGGGTGTGCAATGGATGAGAAAGAAAAATTTTGGAGTGAATTGGATGAAGTGGTGATGACTGTACCCAAGGGTGAGAGAGTGGTGATTGGAGCAGATTTCAATGGGCATGTTGGTGAAGGGAACAGAGGGGATGAGGAAGTGATGGGTAGGTATGGTGTTAAAGGAATGCAGAACGTCAGATGGTAGGGGATTTTGCGAAAAGGATGGACATGGCTGTGGTGAATACGTATTTTAACAAGAGGGAGGAGCATAGGGTGACATACAAGAGTGGAGGAAGATGCACACAGGTGGATTATATCTTATGTAGGAGGGCCAGTTTGAAGGAGATTGGAGACTGTAAAGTGGTGACCGGAGAAAGTGTAGTTAGGCAGCATAGGATGGTGGTTTGTAGGATGATGTTGGTTATCAAGAATAGGAGGAGGAGTGTGAGGGCAGCACCAAGGATCAAGTGGTGGAAATTGAAAAAGGGTAATTGTGAGGTGGAGTTCAGGGATGAGTTAAGGCAGGCACTGGGTGGCAGTGAAGAGTTACCAAATAGCTGGGTAACTACAGCAGAGCTAGTAAGGGGGGCAGCTAGAAAGGTGCTTGGTATCACATCTGGACAGAGGAAGGACGACAAGTAGACATGATGGTGGAATGAGGAAGTACAGGAGAGTATACAGAGAAAGAGGTTGGCAAAGAAGAAGTTGGATTGTCAGAGAGATGAAGAAAGTAGACAGGAGTATAAGGAGATGAGGTGCATGGCAAAGAGAGAGGTGGCGAAGTCTAAGGATAAGGCATATGAAGAGTTGTATGAAAGGTTGGACACTAAGGAGGGAGAAAAGGACCAGTACCAACTGGCAAGACAGAGGGACCGAGCTAAGAAAGATGTGCAGCAGGTAAAGGTGATAAAGGATAATGAGGGAAACATACTCACAAGCGAGGAGAGTGTGTTGAGGAGATGGAAAGAGTACTTTGAGGGGTTGATGAATGAAGAGAATGAGAGGGAGAGAAGGTTGGATGATGTAGGGATAGTGAATCATGAAGTACAATGGATTAGCAAGGAGGAAGTAAGGATAGCTATGAAGAGAATGAAGAATGGAAAAGCTGTTGGCCCAGATGACATACCTGTGGAAGCATGGAGGTGTTTAGGTGAAATGGCAGTGGAGTTTTTAACCAGATTGTTTAATGAAATCTTGGAAAGTGAGAGGATGCCTGAGGAATGGAGAAAAAGTGTTTTGGTACCAATTTTTAAGAATAAGGGTGATGTGCAGAGCTGTAGTAACTACAGAGGGATTAAATTGATCAGTCACAGCATGACGTTATGGGAAAGAGTAGTGGAAGCAAGGTTAAGAAGGGACGTGATGATTAGTGATCAGCAGTATGGTTTCATGCCAGGAAAGAGCACTACAGATGCGATCTTTGCTCTGAGAGTTTTGATGGAGAAGTACAGAGAATGTCAGAAGGAGTTGCATTGTGTTTTTGTAGACTTAGAGAAAGCATATGACAGGGTGCCTAGAGAAGAGTTGTGGTATTATATGAGGAAGTCAGGAGTGTCAGAAAAATATGTAAGAGCGGTACAGGATATGTACGAGGGTAGTGTGACAGCGGTGAAGTCTGCGGTGGGAGTGACGGATGCATTTAAGGTGGAGGTGGGGTTACATCAAGGATTAGCTCTGAGCCCTTTATTTGCAATGGTGATGGACAGGTTGACAGACGAGATCAGACAGGAGTTCCCGTGGACTATGATATTTGCAGATGACATTGTGATCTGTAGTGAGAGTAGGGAACAGGTGGAGGAGACCCTGGAGAGATGGAGATATGCTCTAGAGAGAAGAGGAATGAAGGTCAGCAGGACTAAGACAGAATATATGTGTGTGAATGAGAGGGAGGATAGAGGAATGGTGAGGGTGCAAGGAGTAGAGGTGGCGAAGGTGGATGAGTTTAAATACTTGGGGTCAATAGTTCAGAGTAACAGTGAGTGTGGAAGAGAGGTGAAAAAGAGAGTACAGGCAGTATGGAGTGGGTGGAGAAGAGTGTCAGGAGTGATTTGTGACAGACGAGTACCTGTAAGAGTGAAAGGGAAGGTCTACAAGAGGGTAGTGAGACCAGCTATGTTATATGGGTTGGAGACAGTGGCATTGACAAAAAGGCAGGAGTTTGAGCTGGATGTGGCAGAATTAAAGATGTTAAGATTTGCACTGGGTGTGACGAGGGTGGACAGAATTAGGAATAAGTATATTAGAGGGTCAGCCCAGGTTGGAAGGTTTGGAGACAAAGCCAGAGAGGCACGATTATGTTGGTTTGGACATGTGCTGAGGAGGGATGCTGAGTATATTGGGAAAAAGATGCTAAGGATGAAGCTACCAGGTAACAGGAAAAGAGGAAGGCCTAACATTAGGTTTATGGATGTGGTGAGAGAGGACATGCAGGTGGTTGGTGTGACAGAGCAAGATGCAGAGGACAGGAAGAAATGGAAACAGGTGATCTGCTGTGGCGACCCCTAACGGGAACAGCCGAAAGAAGATGATGATGATGAGTAGAAATAATAGAGAAAGACGTGAGAAAGGTAATGTGAACCACTTGGGTCTAGCAAAAGACAAACTTCTTCAGCATAAAAAGGGGAATCTTCAGAATATAATTGGTGTGGTAGTTAAGAAACTGTCTGATAGATCCTAGATGGGATAATCCAGTGTTGTGGAATATACTGAAAAAGTTCCAAACATTTTCAGGATGTATTTATTTTATGTATTTATTTATTCACGCTTTTTTTAATCTGGTTAGTCCCACAAGGCTAATAGCCTCTCTTTTTCAGGGGAGAACAAAGTTTATACTGACTAATGGAATTTACATGCTGTGGGAGCCCGTATCTTTTACATCCACCTAAGCTACCACCAATTTAGGCAGATGGGCCTGGGATAAATATATAGATATATAATATGATATGAAGATAAAATAAAAGCAATAGCAATGAACAGTTCAACAGTAGCAGTATTTGTGCTGGTATGATAAAATGATATACTTAAGTGTATGGGTTAAAAAGGATTCAGTTTTGGTAGCAAATGATGTGGAGGGAAACAAAGCAGAAGTTAAGTAAACAATATAGAGCAGGAAAATCATGATCCTGGATATCGACAGCAAGATACAGATACTGGAAATGCTTCTGATCTCTTTGGAGATGTATACTTAAACCAGGCATATTTTTATCGTTCAGATGAGAAGGAAACTGGGTGACAATTAACAAGAAGCTGAGCTGAAGGATTCTGTCTGGTATGGAATGAGGATAAGAGTTAAGTGGGATAACATGATTCTTCCAATAGAACAGTATAAATAAGAGCTACTTTTTTTGAAGCAATATTTTATAGATTCATAGATTTATATATTATGGCTAATGACCGAGGGGGGGGGTTCTATGCCTAACCGATTTTCCCGAAAAAATACTGATGTCTTGTATCAGGCATATTTTTATCGTTCAGATGAGAAGGAAACTGGGTGACAATTAACAAGAAGCTGAGCTGAAGGATTCTGTCTGGTATGGAATGAGGATAAGAGTTAAGTGGGATAACATGATTCTTCCAATAGAACAGTATAAATAATAGCTACTTTTTTTGAAGCAATATTTTATAGATTCATAGATTTATATATTATGGCTAATGACCGAGGGGGGGGGGGTTCTATGCCTAACCGATTTTCCCGAAAAAATACTGATGTCTTGTATCCAAACAGGACATTGAGTGCCTGACATTTATAAGCTACCTCTGTCCATAAGGGACATTGGTGCTAGGCTGGGTGTAAATTTCCTATTCCCCATCCACTGGTCTAGGTTGCAGTTAAACTGGATAATTGATGAATGCCACTTCACATGGATGGGATGTCCGTTCTATAAAAACGGCAGTCTCGGGGATACATATCTGTCTCGGTGGCATGTTCTGTTGAAGTCAGAAAAAATTCAGGTCCCTAGACTTTGTATTTCGCATTTATATCACATTATCGAAAGATGAAAATAGTGAACGCTATTTCATCAGCCTTAAAACATCTAAACATGAAAATATCGAGCATTCAGAACAGCAAATTTTTTCCCATGGAAAAAATGTGCTGCTCTGAAACATATGCACACAACACAAGCAGATCAAACAAACAGCAACCACACACATACACTTAAATTCCTACATCTTATGCTGCACTAAACTAAACATACACTACTATCTACCCACTTACCTTAACCCAAACCCTAACCCTAAGGTCCATCACTATTGCACACTCGCCTAACCCCCACCCTAACCCTAAAGTCTGTCACTATCGCACACACGCCTAACCCGTGCCCTAACCCTAACTTACTTAACCCGCCCCTAACCTTAACGTACAAACAATCGCACACTTACCTGAACCCAACTCGTAACTTTCCACCACAGCGCTAAGAATAGCGAAGCCACAGAAACGGCCAACCAAATTCTTTCCCGAGGAAAGTATTCACTGTTCTGCAGCTTTGCTATTCTTAGCGTTTGCTGAATAGTGTTTGATATCAGAACATTCGAAGTTTTAATACTTCGATGTTCTGATATAGACCCTGTATTTCTGGTACAGTTTGACTTGCAAATATGCAGGAGATTAATAAGTGTGGGGTTTGCCGATGTCTTGTAAGTTAGGCATAGATCACCCCTCAGCAATCTATAGGTGACTGAGTAGACAGAAAGGGCTTTAAGTTGCACTGCATAAGGCAAATTTGTTACACCTTGTATTTCTTTAGTAATAAACTTCTGAGATCACTCTAGTTGCTGCATATGCCTGGTCAGGTAACCAAAGGGAGCATTGTACTCTGATTGGTCTGATAGGGGTGGAGTACAGTGGAATATTTACCGCTTTGGACCTAAATGCCATGCCCTTACTAATAAGTTGCGCAGCATAAAAGGATTTTCTCACCACCGTGGCCAAGTGGTGGTTGAATGTAAGGCGACTGTCTGTGTGTACCTAGATCCCTGACCACTGGGATAAGTCTTGGGGGCGGATTATCAACATAGAAACTAGCCAGAATGGTTGACTTCCCAAAGGGTACGATTATGCATTTCTTAGCATTGAGTATTATGACCATACAACTGAGGTTTATGTATATGTTTGGCAACACTGAAAAATGCTGTGCCTGGTAGATGCTGAAGCACAACTCTTTATTATATACAGTACAACTGTGGAGATCAATAAAGGTATCAATAAAGGAGCAACAGTGGGATAATATCAATGACTATAAAACAGTTTTAGTGGTCAAAGCCATTTTTTTTCAGTATAAATAAAATACATGTCTGATTTACTGGCTTAAGTAATGTCTGGACATAACTGGAGAACTTGGCAAAGAAACCAAAGTATTCAGAGCAGATAGGTTTGCATACATTGGCAGGGGAGAGTAATTGGGTAGAAGGAATTTAATTGAGTAGTTGAACTACAGGTCGAGGACTGTCTCCCATATCAGTAACTAATAACACAGTATAGTTTGGTGGTTATTGATAGTAAGAGTATACACAGAGACAGAGAGAGAGAGAGAACTGTATTAAGTGAAAGGCTACCCTTGGTGGCGTGTCTGATGGTCAGCACTAGGAGATGCTAATAAAAAAGGCATAAAAAGCAAGACATATAAAATATTGCATGATACCTATAACAATTAGAGGAGTTTAGAAAAAAAATGGGGAAAAAGAATAGATAAATTACAAAGAGCCAATAGCAAGAAATTTGTAGGGCCTCTATGCACCGAAGTCCAGATAGTTTAATATATGTGCATGGAAGCATTTGCACAGGTACTTATGCACGTTGAGAAGACTTCAAAGGGTCATCTCCCATGTGAAGAGAAGATTTAGATATGTGAAGGGAAAGGGAGAAAAAACTGGGAACATGTCTTTTGAGATGCACATCGCTGACAGATGTTAATGATTCCCTACAGAATGCTCTGACTCATATGTTAGGGAAACTCTAGCATTTATGAACGTGATTTTTTGAGCTGGAGTTAAGGATTAGAAATGCCAAGACATATCAAGGCCTTAAGTTTGATATTACTGACAAGCAAAGAACCAATTGCAAGAATATGGAAATCCAAATTAAACCAACTGCAGCAGAAATATTGAGTATTCTAAAGGAAATAAAAGAATTGGAAATGAGATCTTTCAAAGGGAATAAATTATGCAAAACTAAATGGTGAGCATGGTAATAATATATATAAATTACTGTTCAAGAGAATGGGTGAGTTAAGAGGGATGGTAGGAAATGAACAATATGTAGGCAAGATAGAAAGATTAAAAGTATTGGTTTGAGGAACAATTTATAATGTAGGAGGATGACAATGGAAATTACACAGTAATGACCAGTAATGTGAACATGTGTTGCAAGTTTAAATGTGATAAATAGTCACTTAAAATATTCCTCTGGGTCCACATAAGACATTGAAACTTCTAGTGTCTGCTTTCATGCAAGAAAAGTTAAAATATCATGCTGAAGCTTTGGATATCTGTGCTGTCAAATAAAAAGCCGTCTGCCCATACTTATATGTGCTAACCCTAGCCTTGACCTGCCTCTTTGGGTAACCCCAGCCGTACACATTACCTTATGAAAAACCCATTCCTAACAATATCATTATTCAAAGGGCCAGGCGTCTCTTTTTTTTTTTAATTGCCTGATTATAAATGGAGAGTTTGTTTTCCATTTGCAATCACTGCGGTGTAGATCACTTGTTAGGGCAATTAAAGTGAATCTTGACCTACAGAAGTTGATATATTGATTGTCAATGTTCCTACATGTCAACTCACCCATAGATATACATGTATACAGCAACTAGGAGATTCCTGTAAATGTGTCCACTGGTTATCTTTTTTCATATTCTGTTGATTGTTTTTCCATGTATCATCGTCTTTTATCTCTTAACCATCCAAAGTTAAGATGTGCTGCGTTTGTGACCTTCAGTATGTCAGAAATAACCTGCACAAGCATGTTAGATTAAAGAGAGTGATTTCTTGAGACCACTGTGCCCTCTATTGAGGAGTTTCTCCTTTCACCAGTGTTGTGGAATGACAGAACTGAACTATGGCTCAGTGATGTGGAGCTGCTGAAGGATTTGCCCCTGCAAAAAAAATCTTTTTTATCTATGTCATTAGGGAGGGTATTCCTAGACTTGGAGAAAGCATATGACAAAGTCCCAAGAAAGTTGATTTGGTCAGTACTGCGGTGATTCAAAGTCACAGAAACATTGGTAGAATTAGTGCAGGCTATGTACAAGGACCCAATGACTCAAGTATGAATAGAGCTTTGTCTTACAGAGAGATTCCCAGTGAGAGTGAGAGCGAGTATGCATCAGGGTTCAGCTCTTAGCCCACTGTTGTTCATACTGGTGATGGCCTACATTAGCAAACAGGTCAGAGGGGACAGGTCAACAACGTTGTGGTATGCACTCAATGAGGCATTACAAGCAGACTCTGAGCAAGGACTTCAGCAAAGGGTAGGGGAATGGAATGCAAAACTGAAGACACATGGGATGAAACTCAGCACAGATAAGACAGTTATAATTGCAGCAAATGAGGGAAATCAGAAGTAGCTGAAAATTGAGATAGAAGGGAAAACAGTGGAACAGGTTAACAGTTTCAAGTATCTGGAAGAAGTGGTTGAGAAGTGTCTGAATGAGGAGGCCAAAGCTAGAATCAGAGGGTCTGCAGCCAACTGGCAGAGTGTCAGGGGTAGTGTAATGACAGAGGAATGCCAAAGAATCTGAAAAGTATGGTGTACAAAATAGTGTTCCACCAGTACCACTGTATGGTATAGAAACCTGGCAGTAAAGGCAGAGCAGCTGAAGAAGCTAAAGCTGATGGAGATGAAGTGCCAGACATGGGTGGTAAGATGCACACTGTGGGACAGATGAAAAAATGAGGACAAAAGAGCAGAAACCAAAGTAGCTTCAGTTAAAGAAAAGGTCAAAGAAAACAGATTATGGTGGTTTGGGCACACATGCAGGAAAGCAAAAGACAATCTGGTGAAGAAGATTTTTGACAGACAGGAATAAGTCAAGAAAAATGAGGGTGTCCAACAAAGAGGTGGATAGATTGTGCAGAGAGAAGACCGGTGACAGTTGAATATGTGTGTTGAAGGTAGGAAAGTGGCATTGAATAGGGAGAAATGGCAACAAGAAACATGACACTCAGACCCCATGTAGAAATGGGGGGGAGTTGATGTGTCACTCGGGTGGGTGCTGTTTCAGTTTTGCAGCTGGTTATGATTGCCAAAATTGTTTGAGTAATTGCTCCTACTCTAATACAGTGTCAGCATGAAATTAGGATTCACTATTATTACATGAGATTACATGCCTTGAAACACCATTCCTAGTGAAAATTACTTTAAACCTCACATCTGGAGTACATAAAATTCTGAAGACTCTCTGCTGTACAGTTCACAAGTAAAAGTGCAGCAATATACATACAAAAGCATTTTTGCAGGGGGTCAACCCCTCTATACCCCAGCACTCTCTTCAGCTATTATTGTCAATCCACATATACTTCACCAGCGAAGCCTTAGACTTTTCAATCTAACAATATTTCAGGCTTAAAGACCCTGAGCTACCAGAAGCAGCTAGAAGATGTATGCCTTTACTCTGTGTCTTACAGACTCTTAACAGGCGACTCGTACCTTGATTGTGACACCATCACAGTCCCGTCTTTCCTTGATTTCCTACATCTCCACAAGTCTAATAGCTTACAAACACCAGGACTGAGCTTGGAAATCTTCACCAGCTGTTGAATAGAACATAGCGGAGAGATGTAAACATTACTGTGCCCCCTCCCACTCCCTCACCACCACTATCTCCATCTCTGAAATAAGCATTGAAGGTCATAAGACTAAATAGCCTTGAAACCCCTACATGTGAATCCTATGTGAAATGCGCTCCTCATGCTTTTAACTTTTCTTCTTTTGTTGCATTTTCACCTTTACTATCTGATGATGGAATCCTTCAGGTTGCTAATTCTGGCTTCAGCATTCAGAATTTTTCTGCCAAGCACAGTAAGTATTTGTAACTCTGAAATACATTTAATATACTGTATTAAGCAGCTAGGTGATAAATTAAAATTGTGCAGGTTATTCATGACTGTACAAAACTGAGCAAATAATTGTAAATCATCATTTTTTCTTAGAGGATGGAACGTTTATATTGTAACTGCAGTTACTTTTATCACTGCAGCCATCTGATTTTTTTTTTAGCTGACTTTTCTTTAACATAGGAACATCCATTGAAGCAGCACTAGTTTCATAGATGTTCTTACAAAACACCCAGTGATGAGCTAATAATGTTATTCCGTATCAATGAGTAATTAGTAGCAGGCAACGTCAATCATACTCTTTAGAATTATACCCATATTCTCAATAATAACATAACCGAGCAGCCCAAACATCAGAATAACACGGAGTTAACAACTTATCTGAATAAAATACTGGTAAATGTCAAATGCATTATAGGTGAGTAAGTAAAAAAGGAACATAAAGAAAGAAGAGCACCACTTACCTTATTCAGTAAAATCCTACTACAAGGTGAGTCAGCACACAGCAGATGTGCTCACAAAGATGTAACAGTTTACTAAAGAAAATAAAGAGAAATATCGGTCTTATAAACTCAAAGTTGACAGAATAACAGGTTTTGTGTTAGCATGAGTCTTCTGAAGGGTATGAAGTCTGAAACTCAAATGTCTGCCATTATTTTCCAACTTCAGTCTTTAAAGACTTGTCAATGATTTGCCAGAAAACCACAATTTTATGAAAAATGGACCAAATGTGTGAGGCAAAAATCTGGGCATTCTGGGGAAAATCTGTACAGTTGAGAGGTATGTTGCACATATGGGCAAACCACTGTAATCTGTTCCTCTTCACCTTCTCTGCAGCCGGGGCTACTTTGTGAGATGAATGAATAAATGAGGACAGAGTGAAAGCCAATGCACATCTTACTATCTGTCTGTAACACTTTTGTTCCTTCACCTCAAGCTTCATTAGCTGCTCCGTCTTTGCAGTCTCGGTTTCTGTATGTTATGGAAGCACTACTTCCACCATTGTTTTGCACATTTTTCAGCTTCTGTGACATTCTTCTATAATATACTACACGTGACACTCTTTGCCACTTGGATGCAGCCTCTCTGATTCTAGCTTTGACCTCTTCAGTCAGATTTCCTTTCACCAGAGCCACACCTCCCACATACTTGAAGTTGTTAACCTGCTGCACTAGTTTAATTTTTATCTTAAATTTCATCTTCTTCTGATTTCCTCCATTTAATATCACAATTACTACCATGGACTGTTTTATCCCTTTCAGTTTTCTATTTCATTCCCTTAATATTTGCTTATTTTTTCTTTTCAGTGTCTGCTTGTAATGCCACATCATCTGCATACTACAGCTTTATTGACCTCTCTCCTCCAACTAGATTGATGTAGTCCATCAGCAGTTTGAACAGGAGTGGGCTCAGTGCTGAAACCTGATGCACACCCACTCAAACTGGGAACCCACTTTGAGTATGAGCACTGTCCATTCTTGTGACATTAGGCCCTGTACATAGACTTCACTAATTCTACAAATGTTTCTGACACATTGAACCATTACAGGACTGAACAAATTAGCTTCCTTGGGACCTTGTCATATGTTTTCTCGATGTCTAGGAATGCCATTTTGGAGTCTTGCTTCATCTCCATTATCTGTCTCAAATTAGGTCATTTGTGAAGCATCCTTATCTGACTCCAAACTACTCTTCTTCACACTTGCTTGCTACAAATCTATGTATTCATTTGTCAGTTATGATAATCATCTGATATTCTGAGACTTGTAACTGAGCCCCAAAACAGCAGACTGAATTAGAAAAATTACAGACTTGTATATACTACATCTGAGATTGCTCTTTTCAGCTTTCATATTCCCTTTTCTCCAAGGTATGGTGATCTTAAGAGTTGGTATATACAAGTTTAGGATGGGGGCAGGTAGAGACTTGCCTTACTGCCAAAGAAAACTTTTGAGGTAGTACAGTAATGTTCACTATTTCCTGCTCTGCATTTTTGACATTTTTTAAAATATTGCAGGACTAAGAGTTTGGAGTCCCAGAATTACAGTAGGGAGTCATTAAGTACCATCCTTAATGGTGTTTCTTGCAGTCTGACAAGAGTTTGATACCTCTGTAATTCCCAGTGTGAATAAATCCCTTTGTCTTGTTCACTGGCATTACACCATTTGGTATCCAGTCATCTACAATACATGCATGTGTCTCTATAATGTGAAAAGTACCTTCGAGAGTCATTTTGCCCCTAATACATTGGACATTTTTATGATACCTGCCATGATTCATATGAGCCTGCTGCTTTCCCTAATTTGATTTTTCTTAGTTCATTTTGTACTTCTGCTGGAATGTGTTTACTTTACTATTTTAATGTTAGCTGCGCATTACATTTTGCGGGGTTTCTTCATTCAGAAGCTTCTTGAACTATTCCTTCCATATGCCCATGATATCCTCAGGAATTGTGAGCAAATTGTAACAATCATTATGAATGGCATCTGCAATCTTCTTTATCCATTGACACTTTGTTCTTTGACACTGCAAATGTTCTCCTAGCCTTTTGTTAGCCAGACAGACAGTATTCCTTCTGAGCCTAGTCCAGATTTTCTGTCTCCTTCTTATTTTACTCCTTTCTTTTCATAACTTTGTAGACCCCTTCATTCCACCACCAGATTTTCCTATTTGTTATTTCCATACTTTGTCATAGATCTGTTCAACTGGCTTCACACACACTGTATTGTAACAATGCCGTTTTCTTCTACTCCACCTCTTTTCTTCTTTATGAGGTCCAACACCCATGAGTATTCCCTTGAAATCCTGTGCTTTTCCTCCATTCAGCCTTCAAGTTGTCAGCTTAGACTCTGGCCTTAAAGTCCTCTTTGACCACTAATTGCATTAATACATTTGTTGACTGCACAACTAATAGATTAAATGTAGCCAAAGAAGACATGCTTACAACAACAGTTCCTCTTAAATATTTAAACATCTACAGAATCTTTTTGTTTTTTCTTGGCCAGAAGTTGTAATGCTATTTAAGTGGGTTGCTTTTCAAATTTGTTCGGTTCTGAGGAAGTCTAACAGACAAAAGCGCTTAGCCAATATTTCAACTTGAAATTCTTTTGTACACATTATTAAAAACTATTTTAACTCCACCAGCAAGGTGTTTTTTTTTTTCCTGTGAAGAGAACACTAGCACTTTCTTTGGTTATTGGTGGTTTAGCTGTGCTAGAGCTGCTACTTTGGGATTATTTTATAGGGCTAATGCTCTCTAGAATACAAAGTCAGTGTTTTCTAAGCAACATTTGGCATCTACTTCAGTTTTATTTAGGTGCATGTTTCCCAAACACCTTTACAATAAATTGGATGGAATAAGTAGAAGCCAGACAAAAGGTATAATAAAATATGGAGTATCATAAGATGACAATTTAAAATGAGTAAAGTATAATAATAAAGTAAAGTTAAAAATGAAAGCAATTATCAATGTATGCAAACATGTCAAAACAGGATAATTAGACTGAATAAAGCTGGGTAGTTGCTAATTGTATAGACCATAGAGAAACCATAAATTAAATGCTAATTCAAATAAATATATTTTGAAGGATATTTGAAAGAATGAAAATGTATGTCACAGCCTCAGCCACTGAGAAGTGTTGTTCCAGAGGTGGAGGTCCTGGTAATAAAAGGCCCAAGTACGAGATGACTCCAAATAAGCCCTGGAAAGCTCAAACCATCCCATTGAAGGTGAGCATAATGGCTTCACTGAGCAGCTTGGGGGCCTTAAAACAGGGGAGCCCAACTTATGTAGGGTAAATCAACCAGAATGAAAGTAATATAATGATATGAAGCAGCACCAGTAATTAACTGCACGTTTGAGCTCCAGCTTAGCTGCAATTGATCCAACTTACATTTGGGATCACCAGGTAAAGGGAGTAGTAGCATTCAAAACAAGGAAAGAAAAAACACGGCGAATATCACCACCAAGATGACCTTGAGATTAAGGAGATGGTTGATGAGGGAAACAATTTGAAAATGAAGGTAAGAATTCTGCTCAGCAGATGAAATCTGGTCCCTAAGTTTCAGTCTGTCAAAAACTCACAGCAAGATTTTTCACCTTCCTCACAAAAGCCAGCCTATCACTAATGTAAATCACAACAGAGTAAAGAGTTGGACAGATATGTGTGCCTTATAGCATAGACAGCCATGACTGTGGGCTTGCATGTTTTCAGTCACAGGTGAATGGCTGTCATCTTGTGTTGGACAGATTCCATGCCATCACTCAGTGACTCTACAGAAGACGTGTCCGGTTGTTAAGAGTAGAAATAAGTATTATCAGCATAACTGTGGCACATAAGGCCGCTCTAACAAGTTTTCCTAATGGAAGCACTTATGCAGAAAGTAGTAGTGGACCTAAGATGCAACATTGTGGAACTCTCAGTGTGAAAAGGTAGTATGATTAAGAGTTTATCCTCAGCATAATTCACTGAGTATGACTAAGAGTAGCAGAGAAAATATCTGAGAGCTATTCCCATAACTCTATAATACATTTGAAGTTGTTCAAAGAGAATACTGTGGTCTGCTGTATCAAATGTAAACCAGTGATCAAGGAGAACCAATACAGAATAATAGTTATTGATACCTTGTCACTGATGTGCCATTCAAAACCTGTAAGGACTGTCCCAGTCCTATATCCTGCATAGAAGCCAGACTGGTAAGGATCATAGATATGATTTTCTTTAAGCATAGATTCAAACTGGGAGCAAACAACCTTCGAATAACCATAGCAATAAATGTAAGGTTAGAGATGAAGCACTAACTATGGAACTTACTATCTAAGTCTGCAGTGTCAAGAGTATGTTTCCTCTAGAGCAGTATAGGCAAGGACTCTTTTGATGCAGGTGGGAAAACTCTAGTGTTTAATCAAAAAAACTATCTTGGTAGATCTTGGATCCAAGTGCAACATGACAGTTCATAACTAGTCTTGTAGGACATTTGTTCTAGCTGCAGGTTAACTTCTGACAGATTTGAAATCAGGAAAACCAGATTCAAGAAGTCAGCCTCCTGAAACCTGCATTAAATCAAAATCACAACCTCAAAGGAATAACTCAAAGTACCTTCTGAGCTTATCACGGAACACAGCCTGGTCCACATTGAGATCATCTTGAAAAGAACTCTGCAGCAAGATTACATTCTTGAAGCAAAACTGTGATACAGATGGAAAGACGGACTTATTTACTCACTGTTAACCACATAAGATGATGATCACTCAATTCAACATAAAAGAACTAAACCTTAAAAGGAATGTTGCCTTCTAGGAGATCCCTGCCAGATAGACAGTTTTATACTCATTGTGTTTCATTTTTATGTCAAAGCAGTATGTGTGTCACATCCTTGTCATCTCAAGTTACAGACCTCCAGGTCAGACCTGGACTTGTGTAGCTTAAGGTGGACTGAACATCCACACACTTGGGCAAATAGCTCTTAAGATAAGCAGCCATATTATAAGCTGTAAGAACTCATCAAGACTACTAGCACTGGCCACCGTAAGAAGCACATTTAAGACAAAAGCAAATTAATTTCAAGTTATAGCTCACTAATTTCAACATTCAATCAACTCAAGATCAGAAAGCTGTAACTGGGAAAATATATTGAAATCATACACATTGATAATCAGACCATTAGACTGGTTCTACCAACTGCTCAGAGGTAGACATACCAAACAAGGTGGAACCCCACATCCAGTGCATGTCCAAAATTATGGATAACATAGGTTCATAGGTTCATACTAGGCTATCTGCCCGAGGGCATTTACAAGCCTAGCCCATAGTTTTGTGGCTTACGCCACCCCTTTAGTATGGGGAACTATACCCATTATTTTGCTGTGCCTCTGTTGAGCAGTGACACTGAGGTAATCCCTGGGGTATATCTGCGATCTCCCATCCATTGGTCAAGATTTCTCTTGAACAAGGCCAGCGAGGTGCTCTGCCTCACATATACCGGGATTTTATTCCACAGCATAGGGAGTCTTTGGGTGATGAATCTATCCCTCCAGCACGTCCTATTAATAGCCGTGTCGAGGTTTAAGTCTCCAGCCCTTGTGACTCTGACGGATCTAGATTTTTTGAGGTGAAGCATATACATCAAAACTGGGTTTGACATGGCCTTGTATGTTAGGCAAAGGTCACCTCTGAGCAGCGGTGCGACTGAATAGAGCTGGAGTTCTTTCAGTCGGGCAGCATAGGACAGATGTTTGAGACCCTTTATCCTTTTGGTGAGGAACTTTTGTGGCCTCTCCAGCTGCTGCAAGTGTCGGGTCAGATACATTCCGAATGGGGCATTGTACTCAATCATTGGTCTGATGAGTGATGAGTATAGGGAGACTATGACCTCCCTTGATCTAGATGAGAATCCCTTCATGATAAGGTGGGCAATGTAGAAGGTCTTCCTAACTACTTTAGCTACATGGGTGTCGAATGACAGACTACTATCAACCTGGGTCCCCAGGTCCCTGATAACTTCTTCTGTACTCAGTGGATTGCCACCTATTTGGTAGCTAGGGGTAACCTTGTTTTTCCCGAAGGGTATGACTATGCATTTTTTGGCATTTAACTTTAGGCCATGGCTCTGGCACCAGTTATCCATTTCTGTGAGACCCTTCTGAAGGATATCTGCGTCAGATGTGTTTTCTACTATGGCAACCAGTTTGCAGTCATCTGCAAACTTTGTCAGCCATAACCCTCCTGTGTTTGCTTGTACTTCGGAAAAGTAGATGCCAAACAAGAGTGGGCCCAGGACTGAGCCCTGTGGTACACCACTTGTGACAGGCTTTGAGTCTGACATGGCGCCAGCAACTCTGATCCTGTGGGTTCTGTCACTCAGCCAGTTTGCAACCCATCTTGTGATGTATGGGTTAACATTTAAGCTGATGAGTTTTTCAATGATACCCGAGTGGGGTATTGTATCAAAGGCCTTCGCCAGATCGAGGTAGGCTGTATGGACTGCCTTTCCTCATCAATGGCTTTGGTGACTGTTTCAAAAGTCAACCAAGTTTAGAAGGCATGATCTGCCTTTGACAAAGCCAAACTGGGATGGATCCAAAGTCTGCAAATTCCTATGTCTTTATTTATGAGGTCCATTATGATCCTCTCCATGGCTTTGCAGATAAGGCTTGTCAAGCTAATGGGCGGTAATTTCCAGGGTCAGTGGAGGCACCGCCTTTGTGAAGTGGGACCACAGTTGCAGTGCGCCACCCCTGGGTACGTATCCAGAGGTAAGACTATGATTAAACAGCTGTCCTAGCTGTGGGTTTAATTCCTCGTTGAGTTCGTGGAGCACACAGCCGGGGACACCATCAGGTCCCATGGATGCTGTGTTTTTGCTTTGGAGAGAGCAGTTCTCACTTGGGCGTTGGAGATGTTTGGGGGCTGCAATCGCTTGGTATAGATATCTCTCCTTTTGGGGAGGGGAGAAGTTTGCACTGAACCTGTCAGCCAGTATGTTGGCAATGTCTGTAGGATCAGTAATCTTCACATCATTTTGAACTAGTTCTGAGCATATCTGGGAGTTTCCTCCCAGGTTTCTAACATAGCTAAAGAAGGCCTTATGATTGTCTTTTGAGTCTTTAGCTATTTTTCTCTCAAAATTTGCTTTGGATGATTTTATGAGAGCTCTTAATTTTTTATTTATAGTGATCAAGGGTGTCTTACCTTTTAAGGATTTTGCTCTATCTTGTAGTAGCTTCCTCCTTTTGTTGTAGAGTTTGTTTATGGCTGGGGTCCACCAGAGTGGACGCTTGCCTTTGGTACAAAGAGTCTTTGTTTTGCTTGGGATTGCCTTATCCATGCAGTCCTGCAGGTGCTGGTAGAAGGCATTTGTAAGTGATTCAGCGGCTTGAGTACTGTTTTCCGTCGGCTCGGGGGCCTTAAAGGAGACCACACTAGTCTTTAGAAGTGTGAAGTCGGCTTTCGAGAAGTTCTTTACTGTGGTCTTTTTTATTTCAGGTGTGGGTGGGATGAGGACCTCCAGCGAGATTAGTTTGTGATCTGATCTCACCAGTGAGGGGTATACTTCGGTGTTGAACATTGTGCTCCCATGTTCGTGATGATGAGATCAAGTATGTTTTCTCCTCTTGTGGGGATGGTGACTAGTTGTTCCATGGCATTTGAGTTTATGAATTCCAGGAACTTTTGGGCTAGGGTGTTTGGGCTTGAGTAGTGTTCCCAGTCTATATTAGGGTAATTGAAGTCACCTAGTATGATGGTGTTTGGTGATACATTTATCCCCTCTAGTGTTTTCAGGAAGGCCATGTGAGGTTCCTGAGTTTGTGAGGGTGGCCTGTAACATGCTACAATTTGCAGAGCAGTCTTGCCTATGGTTAATTGCACCTGGATGGTCTCCGATGCATCGTGCGTTGCCACCAGTCTTGAGGTGTGGGTGTCTTTGATGAATATGGATACCCCCTCTCCTTTCTTGGTATTGTCCGGATTTTGGGGCCGGAACGCATGATAAGAGGTAAAACCTGATAGTGCTGGGGTGCTCTCAGGAGCCTTGAACCAGGTTTCTGTCACTGCACAGACATCGATGTTCTCCATACTGAGAAGGGCCTCGAGTGCGTGCATTTTGAGATTTAGACTTCTGGCATTGAGCAGCATTACCCTTAGTTTTTTCCTTTTTGTGTTCTAGGGTGGTAGGTTTAGAATTTGAGCCTTGCCTAAAAAAGGCACTATGGGGTGGCAAGAGCCTTTGCCAATATCCGGAATCCCAGGGTGACAGGTGCAAGCCGTCCCTTGCGAAGCAGCGTGGCTTGTCCAGCATGTCATCCCAGGCAGACAGACATTGGATCCCCTTTGAATGACACCAGAGTTTAAGCCAATTGTTAAAGCTGATCATCTTATCTCTGTATTGTGGCATCATTCTTGGTGAAGGTAGGATACTGCTCAAGGTCAGGGTCATACCTGCCTGGGCTACATAATCAGAGAGCTCCTCAATGTCTCTTTTCATGTAGTCCAAGGAGGTACGTCTCAGGTCGTTTACACCAGCGTGGACAATGACTGAGTCATATTTGTACCTGCTGTTGAGAGACCTGAGTGCTTGCGTTATGTGGCGGATTCTAGCGCCCGACAGGCAGCTTACTGTGACCTTCTCCTTACTCAGTCTGGTGAGCGGGACGTCAGTGTGTCTGACTATGGAGTCACCAATGACTAGTGTGTCTGGCATTGTGTTTGACCTTAAGGGCTGTGACTGTTTGACACTCTGACTGTGAGGTCTATGTGTTGCAGGTGTTGTGTTCTGAGGTGGTGGTTGTTTGGGTGTCTGCTTTGGTGGCCTCTGCTGTTTTGGTAGATTTTTGATCAGAGCCGAGTATGTCTTTGTGTGTTTATGTGTATGATTTGAGGTTGTGATGGTACTATGTGAGACTGGGTCTATAGTGTGTGTGGTAACCTTCTCCTCCTGACTGGTCTTGCCAGTCCTATGTTGAGAGAGCTCAGCCTCCAGTTTGGCCGTATAGTTGCATCTCTCGCATGTATTTGTGTTTTGTGGGAGGAGGAGAGGGTTGTCTGTGTACATGAGGCAATTGTAACATTGCCTCAATATTCCCAGGTTCACCAGCTGAGCAGGAGAGGACACTAGCAACTGATCCCTCGACATGCTAGAAGGACTAGACAAAAAACTTTAAAAGAGATTTGGGGACGTGAGTGACCGAGAAATGGGGTTTGCCTTTTGGGGTGCTATCTATAAGAGTGCCGTATCAAGGTAATAAGTACTGTAGGAGCAAGTGCTAGGTTTAACAGATAGAGAAAAGTCTACTTGGAGTCAAGTAGAGATGATCTTTTAGGTATTAGAGAAAGTGCTAGTAACAGGGATGCTTAAAGGTAAGATTGAAAAGAATGCACTCTGCAGTGTGCACTAGAGAAGTTAGATATGAAAGTAGGTAACTTGAGTTTTACCTGTTTAAAAAGTTAAGGTTTAGTGGAGAGTTACTATTTTTAAAACAGCAAGATGGACTGAAAGGGGTGGTTACTTTTGTATTTTGGTACTATGAAATACTGTAGGATGGCCAATAAATTTAAATAATTGAAGGGGTGGGATTTCAAAAGTGATGGTTTTGTGATTACTCACATAAGCCAGTGAAAGTAGAGAGAAATGAGATATATGGTCAGATTAACATAAGAGGCGGGCAACTAGAAAGACAGTGGTATTAAATTCTGCCTGACTCAGAACAGAGAGAGCTGTGGTCTCTTTTGAAGTTTTAATATGCTGTTAAACAGAATGCAAGCAAAACACAAGGTAAAGAAAACAAACTACAGTATTCAAAATATAGAAAGGCAATACAGAAATACAAAAAATAACAGCAAACTAACCTTTCCTTCACAGCAAAGTGTAGCAGAGTCTGGATGAGCCTTTCTGGTAAAGCTCTGAAATGTTTTAGTTTACTCCTTAAATAGGACCCTAGCCCTAGCAGCCTCCTATCATCACCCAGAATGATACCACAGTACAAGCAGAAAATGATTGATTTCAACAACTGGCTAATTTTCTGGTGTCATTCTGAAGGGATCCAGTATCTGTCTGCCTTGGATGACATGATTGACAGACCTCAATAACCTGAAACAAATTTGCTGTTTCAACCAAGACCAATGGAGAACTATCAGGAATCTTGAAAAAATGGCATTTTAATCAATAGACAGCATTGTGTCTATACCATATGCAGCACAATGGCTGCATTATACTGCATTATACTATCTTGGTGACCAGATATAGGTTTATACGCAAGTACTAGGTTGGCTGCCCCTATGGGCCATTTTAAACATATCCAGTATTCATTGATGAGGATCAGCCCTGTACTACTTGTCTATGAAGTAAACACCTCAACCATTATGCCAATGCTCAACTAAGATAGTATGGACAACAGGTTGTTTTCTGGTGGTATTTTCTTTAACATGTGCTTTTGAGTACAGCTGATCATACTATTCTTCTGCAAAGTTAGCATTCTGAGGATTCTCCAGTGGGGTTAATGCTTTATTTAAAAACTGCCTAACAGAGAGGATTTTGGTTAAAAAGACCTAAATCCCAGACCGATAGTAATATCAGGTGACCTTCAGGGTTCTATGCTTTTCTCACTTCTGTTTTCATTATTTATGAATGACTTACCATGTGATCTCCCACAATTCAGCCATATATTTTATGCAGATTATATATTTATTAACCATCCTAACCAACATATAAATACCTGTATTTTGATACACATGCAGAATTTTGTGGTAGCAAAGTACTAGCTCAACTTAACATCTATACAATTTCTAATCTGCTCTTTTCCAAGCCTCGAAAATGATCTCCCTATAATTTTGCTGCTCTCTTCACAAAATACTACTCTACTGTGGATAACAAATAGTACTCCTGTACTTATTATTAATGCCCACCTCTCCAGGCATGTCTAAAGGTCAGTTCCTGTGCTTTCTCCTATTAAACTGGTGACCTTGGGCATCCTGAAGCTATGTAGCAACTGCCTCATGTACACTGACAACCCTCTCCTCTTACCTCCCAACACTCAGACTTGCAAGAGATGCACTTATATAGCCAAACTGGAAGCCACGCACTCTCCAGCCAAGACTGGAAATAGCTGGTCAAGAGGAGAAGGTCAACCCTTGCACCACACCACATGAAACACATAGACCTCCAGAACACACACCATCACTGCCTTCACATAAAAACACAAACCACACACCCACCTTTGCGGAGGCTCTCAATAAAAATCTACCCAAACAGCAGGGACCTCCAAGGCAGAAACGCACTCGACCATTGCAACACAACACTAATCACAAGACACATAATTCTCCTAAACAGTGTGCCACTCAACCAAAGCCCCTAAGGCAAACCAGCATGCCCAACACACTAGTCATAGGTGACTCGATAGTGAGGCACACTGATGTCCCACTCACTAGGTTGAATAAGGAGAAAGTAGCAGTCAGCTGCCTGTCAGGTGCCAGGATCCACCACATAATACATGCACTTGCGTCCCTCAACAACAGGTGCAAATATGACTCTATCATTGTACATGTGGATGTGAATGACCTGAAACGTACCTCCCTGGACTACATGAAAAGAGACCTGGAGGAGCTCTTAGATTATGTAGCCCAGGTGGGTATGACCCTAGCCCTAGCAGCCTCCTATCATCACCCAGAATGATACCACAGTACAAGCAGAAAATGATTGATTTCAACAACTGGCTAATTTTCTGGTGTCATTCTGAAGGGATCCAGTATCTGTCTGCCTTGGATGACATGATTGACAGACCTCAATGCTTTGCCAGAGATAGCCTGCATCTGTCACCCTTGGGCTTTTGGATACTGGTCAAGGCTCTTGCCACCCCTATAGTGCCTTTTTAGGTGTTGTTTCAAAGACCAAATTTCCACCATAACAGCTACAAACAAATGCGATCTGAGGGTCATGCTGCTCAATGTTAGAAGTCTAAATCTCAAAATGCACTCACTCAAAGCACTCCTTAAAATGGAGAACATCGACATTTATGCTGTAACAGAGACTTGGTTCAAGGCAGCAGAAAGCATCCCTGCACTACCAGGCTATAACTCATTCCACACCTTTTGGCCCCAGAACTTGGACCGAAGCTCCAACGGCGGTGGTGTTTCCATATTCATAAAGGATGTGCACACTTCCAGACTGGTAGCCCAACATAATGCATCAGAGATACTTCAGGTGCAGCTAATATTGGGTAAGAGAGCAATTCAGGTCATAGCCTGCTATAGGTCCCCAACCCTGTCCCAACACTCACACTTCACGTTCCTATGCACCATGGAGAATATTAGGGTCCAACCTAACACTCATACTGGGCGACTTCAACTACCCTTCCATTAACTGGGAAAACTACTCCTGTACCAATACACTTGCCCAACGTTTCCTGGAATTCATTAATTCCAATGCCATGGACCAGCTCGTTCTTACCCCCACTAGAGGTAGCAACATCCCTGACCTGGTCATTGCTAACATGGGCGACCATTGCTCTATACCAATAGTCAATTCCTCCCTGGTTAGATCTGACCACAAACTAATCACCTTAGAAATCCACATCCCTCCCACCCCACCCCCCGCAAAGGTAACCACCATGAAAAACTTCTCCAAAGCTAACTTTGGGCTTCTAAAAGCAGAGGTGGCTAACTTCACGGAACCCATACAATTGGACAACAGCTGCATGACCCCCGAATCATACACTAATGCCCTGTACGAACACATACACAAATGCATGTATCTTGCCATACCTAATACTACCAAGATGCTCTCCTCCAAAAAAGGAAGCCAACCTGGTGCTTCCCTGCCATAAACAAACTCTACAACAAAAGGAGGAAACTGATGCAAAATAAGGTGACGTCCCAAGACTGGAAAAACTCCCTTATCAGCCTCAACAAAAAGTTGAGATCCCTCATCCAATCCTCTAAAGCTAGCTGTGAAAACAGGATTGCAGCAGATAGTAAAGACAACCACAAGACCTTCTATAATTATGTAAAGAATCTCCATGGCAATACCCAGATTTGCTTGGAGCTGCTGCACAATGGCACCTCCTATACTGAGCCAACAGATATTGCCAATATACTCGCCAACAGATTCACTGTCAACTTTCCCCCTCTTTCCCCAACCAAAGGACCAATCACAATACCAGTAGATTGCCAGACATCCAGTATTACTGCTGCACAGATTAAAACAGCACTGTCCAAGGCCAAGAATACAGCTTCTATGAGACCTGACAATATCTCTGGCTGTGTTCTATATGAACTACAGAGTGAACTGGCACCTCACCTGTGTGCCCTGTTCAATCACAGCCTCACCTTAGGCTTTGTCCCTACCGAATGGCACATTGCTACAGTCATCCCTCTCCGCAAAGGAGGAGTGAATGCAGACCCTGGCAACTATCACCCCATTAGCCTGACAAGTCTGATATGCAAAGCTATGGAACGCATCATCATGGACCTAATAAACAAGGATGTAGGGAATCTCCAAACTCTGGATCCCACACAGTTTGGTTTTGTGAAGGGTAGATCATGCCTGCTCAACCTGATCAACTTCTTTGAGTCAGTCACCAGAGCTGTGAATGAAGGCAAGGTGGTTCAGACAGCCTACCTTGATCTGGCCAAGGCCTTTGATACCATTGCCCACTCAGGAATCCTAGAAAAACTCACTAAGCTAGGCATTAACCCCTATATCACTAGGTGGGTTGCAAACTGGTTCACAGAACCCACAGTGTGAAAGTAGCTGACTCTAAGTCAGACTGCCGACCAGTCACGAGTGGCATCCCACAGGCTTCAGTCCTGGGTCCTCTCCTGTTTGGTATATACTACTCTGAAGTCCAGGCCAACACAAAGGGACTCTAGCTTACAAAGTTCACAGATGATTGCAAGTTGGGAGCCATAATTAACTCCCCAAGTGATGTTGACATCCTACAGAAAGGCCTCACTAAGACCAATGACTGGTGTCAGAACCATGGTCTTAAGCTCAATGCCAAAAAATGTGTCATCATCCCCTTTGGGAAAAACCCGGTTCCCATGAATTCACATCGATGGTAGTCCACTGAACAGAGAAGGTGTCATAAGAGATCTGGGAACACAGGATGACAGCAACCTCTCTTTTAACCACCACATTGCCACTGTGGTCAGAAAGTCCTTCTATGTGACACATCTCATTACTAAGGGTTTTTCATCCAGGAAGAAAGAGGTCATTGTCTCCCTCTACTCTTCCCTCATTAGGCCAATCATCAAGTACAATGCCCCATTTGGCATGTACCTCACTAGACACCTGCAATAACTGGAGAGGCTGCAGAAGTACCTCACAAAGAGGATCCCAGGCCTTCAACATTTGTCCTATAGGGACAGACTCAAAAAACTCCAACTATTCTCTGTCTCATATTGCCTACTTAGAGGTGATCTCTGCTTGACTTACAAAGCCATGTCTGACCCAGCTCTGTTAGAACTGCTACATCTAAAGAAATTCCAATCCCTCCACATTACATGCTCCAGAGACCTCAACCTCATTACCACAACCAACAGAACAAGCTGGAGGGATAGGTTCATAACCAAGAGACTGCCCATGCTATGGAATAGACTTCCCATACATGTCAAGCAGAGCGCCTCATTGGCCCTCATCAAGAGAAATTTTGATGAGTGGATGGGAAATAGAAAATTCACCCCAGGAATCACTCCAGTGGCTCTACTCAACAGAGGCACTGTGAACTAAGGTCGGGTGGCACAATACCAGGGTAATCCTATGGGCTAAGCTTGTAAAGGCCCCAGGGCAATTAGCCTAGAACACACCTATGAACAAGAAAACAAATACTTAAGTTCATTCATCCAGGCAATAGAGCTGAGAACCACAACAACACACTAAGCAAACACTTGTTATTGTTGTGTCTTTCGGCTTTTCCCGGTTAGGGGTCGCCACAGCGGAACTCCGGTCCGCTAATGATTGGCAGTAGATTTTTACATGCCGAGTTGTCAGCCCTGACGCACAACCTTCAATGAAGGTACGCCCATTCATGCATGTCTCCACACAGAAGACGCTCTAGCTGAGAATCGAACAGGACAACGTCTTACTGTGAGGCGACAACGCTACCGCAGCACCACCACCGCAGTTACTACTTCTAAACACACTCGCCTTTAAGTTGCTGCAAGAATAATATTATTTGCCTTTACAATATAAGTTGACTGCAAGAGAACAATCCTGTATTTTCAGGGTTTTGAATGTTTTTTATTAGGTAGGCCTCCATTTAGGCCTTTCCTTACAGAAAAGCCATTTATTAAACTCCTGCCAGCTTACTGGAACTATATCCCAGACAATAACAGTCAAAATAAAAAGTTGGTTCTGTTTAGACAGAAAATGAAAAGAACATCTGCTCAAAAGGAGCACTTATGTGCGTCAGAGATCTTGGCTAAGTAGCTCACACTGCACTTTGCATAGCTATACTCAAGAATGACAACTAATTTGTTTTAAATGTTATAAGTAAAACGCATTCAATCATAAATTATGTTTGTTTATTTTAAAAAATGGTGAGGATGCAATCTCTTTAACTGCATTCTGCTGTATACATAAAAAATTACTTTCTATGCAACTTTCTTCTCTGTATTGTATGTGCACATTGTTACTGTCGCTTTCTTTCCTGTCCCAAGTCATGACTGAAAAGGTAGAAAACAAATGTCGTGTTAATATTCTTATCTGCAGAAGGTTACAATGACATCATGACATATACATAGCTCAGAGTCCCTAGTTTCCTTGATACTCACTATGTAGATGTTTGTTCATTACCATAATATGAGAAGTACAGTCTGTACTAATGTTGTATTAACTTTAAGAACCATGTTTCATTCTCTGTGTGCCACCTGCTGGAGAGTCAGCCTTTCAGTACTTCATCAAAGAGTTTTTTTCGATTAGGAAACTGTGGTTTTGTTCATTTTCTACACTACAGGTCAGTATACATCTCATCAGCTCAGGAATAATGTTTCAACTACAGCTGGATAAATAGACCTTTCTCTGATACCAATCTGTCACTGTGAGTGAGTGTGTGTGTGTGTGTGTGTGTGTGTGTGTGTGTGTGTGTGTGTGTGTGTGTGTGTGTGTGTGTGTGATTATATGTACAGTATATATATATATATATATATATATATATATATATATATATATATATATATGTATATATATATATATATATATGCTATCATTACAGATATTTGTGGTGCTTCAGGATTGTACTCTTCAATGGTGTCCTTACACCTTGTAAGAATTAATCCATGTTTACAGACCATCCAAATGCTGAGGAAACTGTTCCATTATGATGGTGGACCCCTGCTACTTTGGCCCACTCTTTGTGATACTCTATACATGTGCAAAACTATGGAGTTATTAAACGCATCTATGTATGTTTTCTTTGAATTTGTATTCATTTTTTTAATGAAACACTTTCAAACATAGACTTCCTGTTATTGTTCCTTTTTGAGCCTAACCAAGGTTAAACTTGGGGCTACATGAACCTTTTAAGTGTATCATGGGTATAGAAGTAAGTTATGGGTTTATTATTTACTCCAACAAAACAAGACTGGAATGCAGGAATACCAAAGAAACAAACAAACGTAGGCCAAAGACAATTTAATATATCGCAGCAAAGCTTTCGGGTGAAACCCTTCTTCAATACTAACAATCATTAAAACATTGCTGCTATCATGTGACTGTTTTTTGCTCCTATTTAAAGCAAGCTGCTTTTGTTTTAATGATTAAATTGTCTTTGGCCTACGTTTGTTTGTTTCTTTATTATTTACTCTCCAGTAATCTGAGAACATGAGAACATTCGTTCATTGATCCAGTGCAATTGATGGCTATCTGGTTAGTTCTCAATAATTTCAAAATGTGAATTGATGGTGAGTTGGTGAACCTTGCTTAGAGCTTTGTATTAATTAAAGAAAGGATTCAAGTTTGCTCAGGTTATTATTCCAAAGAAGAAATTACTAATAAAATCTAAAAATATTTTGCTGGTCCAGCCTAGATCAATTGAAAATCGTCAGGAATAAATCAAACTAATTTACCGTCACTAATAAAATCAAACCAAGTTTATTTATGCACATTTGAGTGCTTTTGTCTGAAACAACAATACAGACTTCATCAGAACTGTGCCTGCCCACCAAAAATAACATTAAATATGTAGCTCTGTGCTACACATCATATGTGCTAACAACTTTAATCAACAACTATATTGCTTATTTAGTAAAACTCAATGCATTTCAAAACCTAATAAATTAAGTTTCAATATTATTTTTTCCATGTATATATATATATATATATATATATATATATATATATATATATATATATATATATGATTCTTTTGTAAATTAGTCTTGTTAAAAATGGAATTTTAATCATATAGAAACACTTTGTGTATAAAAAATGTGTGCATGTTAGTATGTAAAACACATTGTACCAATGGAAGTATATAAACAGAATTAAGATCAAATGTATATTGACATCCAGTAGCTACTATGAATTAAAACATTAAAGCTTATCTGCTGTAAATCTTAAAACTGACTGAATAGAAATGATATCATTAATACATGGGGCTTGTGCAGCATTCTGTCTGAACTGCCAAAATAGTTCTGTATACTCCACACAAGATTCCAATGCTCCACCACTGGAGTGGAGTCCTGATTAACTTTCTTCAAAATAGAATATTGAAACTTTTTAAAGCATAATAACTTTCTACTTTATAGTGAAGTAGATTAGTGTGCATAAATATAAAATGATGACAAAATACTTCTTCCCTACAGTTCTTCAAATTCTGCATATTATGTCAGTAAGTGAAATTTTATCTTACTTTAGAATTCTGCCAAAAATAAAGTCTTCTATTTTTTTTTCATTTTTAGATAAAAAATTGAAGGACTTTGTTATTACAATAATATAATTTTCATGAAATGCACTTCAGATAAACATTGTTCATTTTTTTTAAACACACCTTTATTGAATTATGACTTATGTTCAATTGTTGGTGATTTATGAGTATCATTCTAGCTTTCATGATATATTTCCATACTTTGAGTTATCTGCCATACCCTGAGATCTGCATTTCCTATTCTGATGTACCAGGAACAAATTCAGTTATGTTCTCAAAAGTCTAGTAAAATGTTTGGGACTCAAGTGAATGTTCTTTGTCCACCTATTGTTGTTTGTGGAAATTACTCTGGGGACACCTCTTGGATGTCTCTCTGGTTATTTCTATGACCACCTTCTTGCTGTAGGCCTCACTGTCCCACTCTGGGTATCCAAAAAAGGCATACTTTGACACATCCATTTTAAACCAATGTTTCTAATACCTTCTAAATGACTTTCAATTCTCAGTATGAACAAAAAGTTCCTCATGGTGTTTCATAGCCAGTTCTTCTGGATGTTTCTCTATGGAACTTTGTTCACTTCTCATACTGATCCCCAATTTGTTCAAAAACAGTTCATATCTTGCTGTCTGAACACAGTAGCATTTTTCCTCAGACCTGATTTACTTTCAAGATGAACTAAGAAATTATATGTAGTTACTTTACTCTTATCCTCTATTAAAATCTAAGCTTGTAAATTATTATACCTTAAAAGGGAAATTTACATTCCAAGAAAGTGTGTAGCAGGTAGTATTTATGCTCTTAGCTTTCTACATGAGGTTTCTCACAGTTCAAACTATTCTTCTGACCTGACCACTTTACTGTGCATAGTTTGAACACAATGTCACATGTTGAAATCAGACTTCTCAACTATCCCGATTTTGGTGGAACATTCCTATTTCCAGGGCCTAATTTTGGATGTTCCTATTTTTGGAGGTATATCCTTATTTTCAGGATTGATTTAGCCCTTCACATAATTTTCTGAATCCCTGTCATCACATGTAATTTTTGAAACTTTCTAGTACACAGAAAACTACACTACAGGACCAACATACTAGGGGCAACAATTTAATGAAAGAGTACAGACATCTTATAATTTATTTTTCTGAAGCAAACATAAATTACCTTGAGTGGTAGAATTTTGTGATACAGTTCATTAAAGTCTACAAAATTTGCACTCTTTCTGATAATGTGTTTATATTTTACATCATTTTTGCCTCTGTTTTAAGATGTGTTTCTGAGTACTATTGCATATTCCTGCTGGAAGTGTGAAAGGAGTTATGTGCTATTTGGTATTCACATTTGATGCTAAATAGATGTCCAAATTTTAAATGGATGTTCCTATTCTTCAAGGGCCTTGGTTCCCCTTTTCAGTGTCTGCAGGTTGAGAGATATGGTTAAAATACTCGGTGCTCTAATAATTTCTTGAAATCTATGATTTCAGTCTGTATATCATTGTCTGATATCTCCATATCTTTTGCCTGGAAAATGCACATTAATCACACCATTACTTGCAATCCCTATTAATGCCACAGTTTTGGAAAACTTTGAATAATAATTGACCTTTTTCAAATACACATACTCAGGATGCTGAAACAAGTATTTTCCTAATCGATCATCTTATAACTGAATAAAGAATCCTGTCTTCTCTTGAATTTTTGTTATGATATGCCTTACCCGCTGAATAGACTTATACTTTAGCTCAGTTTGCACTGACATTCCTTGCCAGTATAAGACATAACAAGCTCTTTCTTTATGATTCATAATAATGAATCACATATTCTTGCCATTCCTCTGTTTAGCTCAGTAGGCAGTATTTTATTTGCTATAGATATCTGATCATGTATTTAGCTTCCCTTTTCTTTAAATGAAAGCTGTAGTTATTTCTTTCTGCACAGTAGGCTTCCATTGTGGGCAGCCTTTCATTTAAAGTATCATTAAAAACTCTCATATTTTCATCATTCTAAGTAAACTGAAGAAAATCCCTTACCCTCTTTTTAGGTAGATGCAAATGTAAAATTACTCAGTTTCTATTCATTTCCTCTCAAAGTAAATGTGTTGCTCAAACACATAGAAATGATACAGCATAGATGATATATATATATTGGATTATATTTCATAACTAACCCATGTTTCCCACTGTTTTAAAATTTTTGCCTGCCCTGTTGGTATCTTGTCTGATGAGTTCCTAAATATACTCTGCAATAGCTTATGGTTTCTTTCAACCAGCACTCATTTTCCATAAATATCTTATGGAACTTTTCAAATCCATGTATTATAGCAAGTAGTCCTTTTCTCTTTCTGAGCATACATTCTCTGGCATTTTCTAAAGGGTAATCAAGAGTAAAATTAAACTGACAGACTAGGCCATGCTACATACCATAAAGAAAATATACAAAAAAAACATACATAAGATTACTTCATTTAATACATAAATAACCAGACATTTTGTGATTTAATTTCTAATAGTACAATTATACCAGACTGGTGAAATCAATACCAGAAATTGTGCTTACTTATTTTTAAACAGGTCACTGTCAAAGAGACCACAGTGTATTTTCTGAATTCCCTAAAGACCTTTGAACTCTAGGCAACTTGTTTACCATTGTACAGAATCACTGTACAAATTACCTTATCATTGACAACTGCTTAATGTGAGCAACTTGTACATGTCCTAATACTTTATTGTGGGTGGTTTAATTGCTGTTAAAGCATTTCAAAATTATTTTCTTATTTTCTCCAGTATTATTCCACAGCCAGATTGCAATAAACAACAAAATTTACTGAATCATTCCAAGAAAACTTACGACAGCTTGCTGTTTCCAGCAGGAAGCATTTTCAGTATTCCTTTTATTGTCTGTGTTTGTTTTCAAGCCATGAGCTATATATGTCGGTGCTGTAGCTTGATTTTTAGACTTACTCTGTCATTTTGTGTTATTTTGTCTCATTCTCTTTTGCAACTCAGTTTTTCACTATGATATTCTATGGTCTGACCCTATACAAACATGCTGTTAATTATATTAATCATCAGACCTTTGAAGAACTTCATTTGCTGACAAAATTCCAAATTTCAGTCTTAAAAAAATCTTTGGCTTTGCAGTGGTGAATTCAAAGTATTCAACTAAGAACTTCCTTATAAAGCTTTATGTGCAAATATTCCTAGTTTATACCAAGCACAGCACAGTACTTTGCTATTGGCATGACAGATTCCTTCTTTAAATGTATGAAGCAGACATTGCTCTCTTTTAATGGCTATACTACGGTATTGTGTATCTATGCAAATAATATTTTTTAGTTTTTCCTCAGTAATTTTTCTTAATCACTCACATTTTCTCCATTTATTTCAAATGCTTATCAATTCATCTCCACAAAGTTACTGGACTTTTTCTTGGCATATGCACTACTGGAACCACTGCAGGATCTGTCTGAATATGATAAACTTTTGGTAAAAAGTTCATGACCATAAATAAACCCTTGTGTTCATTAAGTAAAACATTTCCTGATCCATGCTAAAATTATGCATTCACATGGTAATTTTTTTATCGTGCCAAATCTGACAAGTCAAATGATAGAAAATTGCAGATGCTTTCATTATGTCAGCTATCTGGAAATGGATGTTGCACTTATTATTCTTATAATCACATGTAAGCACTTTCAGACCCTTCAAATGTATTTGATTACTTTAACTAAGCAATTTACTTAGCAACCAATTTGTCTCTTTCAGACCCAGCGCTTTACAAGTGTTTAAAGACCATACAGTACACATATTATCAGTATCAATGTCAAATGCCATATATATTAGACATATATAGTCCCATACTATATCCTAGCAAGCTGTGGGTCACTGTCTATGACCCCAGAATTCCATAACTCATACTTAAACCTACTGGGGACACTCCCCATTAAATGAAATATCCTGTTCAAGTGAGACTTTCACTACCCCTCTATAGACTGGGAAACATGCACTGCCTCATACTTGCAAGCAGAATGATTCCTGGACTTTATTAACACAAATACCCTTGACCAGATAGTGCATCCACCCACTGGAGGTTTAAACATATCGGATTTGGCATTTAGCAATATGGGAGAGTGCTGCACCCCCCTCCTCCCACATCATGTTTCCATTGGTGAAGTCAAACCACAAAGCTGTCTCCTGCAAAATAAAATCAACAAAATAACCTTGCAAACCTTGCAACAGTTAGGAACTATTAAAAAGCAAACTACATCTTATTAAGTGATAGTTTGTCAAACTTCAGTGCCACCCCCAACCTCAAGTTCATATAACCTATGCAGAACTGTTCATATAGACCCTGTGCAACTACATAAATAGCTGTATAGAGGCTACTGTACCAACTAAAAGTAAGCCCAAAATAAACTCTAAAACACAAACACTGGTGGAATCCCAATCTTAATAGTGTTGTAACAAAAGAAAAAAAAGTCAGTAAGATAATGATAGGAGCTCTCTAATTAAATTATATGGAAACTTAGAGGACTTATTAAGTCCAGGACCAATTACAAGGTCAAGATAGCTTCATATGCTAAAGACAACTACAAGGCTTTCTACAGGTGGGTCTGAAACCTCAAAGGCAGAACACATCAATGTGTCAAACTGGTGGTCAATGTGTCACCTTTACTGAGTAGAGCAAGATAGTGAATTTGTTGGCTGACAAAATCAGCTGAATTTCACTCCCACTAAACCCCTCCCCACCATGAAATACCTACTGCCATAACCTCCCAATTATTAACAGGCAGCAGATCTTGGCAGCACTTGCTAAGGCCAAAACCACATTGGGCCCTAACAGTATCCCAGGATGCCTCCTAAATAGCTTGAAACATGAGCTATCAGGACTACCTGTCACTTTTCAACTGTAGTCTCAAAACATATTTTGTACCATGAGAATAGAGGACTGTGACAGTTAACCCACATTGTAAAGGCTGACCATCAACTGACCCCAGAAACTACAGACCTGTAAGTCTGATTAGTCTAATATGCAAATCCATGCAACTAATTATCAAAGAAATGATCAACAAAGACATAGGCAATCTTCAGACACTAGACCCAACCCAGTTTTTCTTTGCCAAAGGAATGTTATGCCTACTAAACCTTGAGGGCTACTTTGAGGAAGTCACCAAAGCAATGGATAATGGGAAAATAGTGCATATCACCTAACTGGACCAGGTTAAGACATTTAATACAATACTCATTCAGGTACTCTCTGAACTGGGCATAAACCCCTACATAGTTCACTGGGTTTTCAGCTGGCTCACGCACAGGACCCAAGAAGTCAAGATTGGTGAGTCCACCTCCACTAGGAGATCAGTCAGCAGAGAGTTACCTGTGGGCTTTGTCCTAGGACCACTTCTATTTGACATCTAACTTCTCAGAGGTAAAGGCTAATGTCTGGTTGCTTTGACTGACCAAGTTCTCAGATGACTGCAAATTGGGAGCTATTATAGATTCCCCTCACAACATAAACATCTTACAAGAGGGTCTACCAGACAGATGACTGGTGCCAAAGTCACTGATTAAAACTCAATGCTAAGAAAAGCATTATAGTACCTTTTGAGAAATCTGCTACCCAGGCTAATTTCTCCATCAATAAGACACCCCTAAGACTTGACCTGGTAGTCAGGGATCTGGGAACATATGTAGACAGTAATCTGGCTTTTTGACAAACATGTGACCAAGGCAGTAAGAACATCATTCTATGATGCCCAGCTTATAAGTAAGGGCATAGCATCCCGGTCTAAGAAAGTCATAGTGCTACTTTATTCAGCCCTTATCAGACCCATCATTGTGTATGACATCCCATTCAGCATGTACCTGACCTGACATACGCAACAGTTGGAACGTCCACAAAGTTTCTTTACCAGGAAAATCTAAGGTATAAACACATTGTCATGTATGGCTCAGCTTAAAGCTCTATCTCTCTATACTCTATCTCCTACACTTTACTGAGACATGATCTTTGCCTAGCATAAAAGGCATCCTCATTTCCAGCTCTGATAGACCTTTTTCACATGAGTAAACTAGACAGCATCAGTTCCAGTAGATTCAAAGATTAAATTTTGCTTGTAACATAAATAAGACATGTTGGTGAAACAGATGTGTCTCAGAGCATCCCCTTGCTCTGGAACAGGCTGCCCATCCATGTGAAGCAGAGTCCATCCCTAACCCTATTTAAGTGTAACCTTGACCAATAGATGGGGAATTGAAAATTCACCCTAGTTCTGGCTCCCATGTCTCTGATAGACAGAAGCAGATAGTAATGCCCAAACTAGTATACTCCTCACATACTTAACTTCTAGAAACTTGCTGACTAGCATACCCCCTCCTAATAAATGCCATGATACATATGGATGCAATTGGGTTGGGCTGGGTTGCATGACTAGGCCTATAAAGGCTCTGGTGGTCATTAGCCTGGTATATATTTACAAAACTATGAACATACAAAGAAAACTTCAGTTATTAATTTTAAACTTTTCTTACCAGATTTCTAGCTTACATTCTGGTGGTGAATTGTATGTGCTTTAATCTTTACTTTCTAGATACTTTCAGTACAAAACAATCCACATTTATTACTCTCTCCCAAGGCATGCAATCTTTTCTGAATGAAAATACTCTTTCATTTTATATAAATTAGCAAAATTATTTATTTTTCTGCACAGCCTACATAATTTTTCAATTGTAGGGCATTTTATCATGCTTGTGGTCAATTTCTTGCATGCTTCACCATTATGTCAAGTTTCCTATGCCTTTCCAACTTGGATTTTCTATTTGCTTGTCTTATAAGCTACTCTACATAGTTTAAATGCCCGTGGAAGCTGTTTGCAATTATGAAGTAATTTTACTTTCTAAGCATGCCAGTTGCTTAACTTAGAAGTTTGATTCTGTCTGTGATATGCATTCATCTGATTGTTTATGATTCCAAACAATTTTGTGTTAAACTAATGAATTATGTCATTGACCAAATTCATCATCTTTAGGTTAGCATGATTAATTTGGGTCTGTATCAGTTCATCAGACGAGGCCAGGAAGACCAGCTGCACGACCAAACTTTTATTTACCACAAAATGTAAGCGCTTTTGTTTGGTACCTATGACCAAACTTCATCAGACAATTAAAACAAGTAACCCCCTTACTTAAATACATAAAAAGTGAGCATAATAAATTAATCAACTTATGGTTAACATAATTAATGAATAAAATAATTACATATTTAAGCGTTGAACAATGAAATACCAAAAAGCAGCAACCAGTCTCCTAACAAAAGTTTAGACCATATGAAATATCAAAATTAAAAACAACCATAAAAATGTTTTGTTATAAAACAAATTGTTTTAAACAAATATTATTTAAAAAGAAAAAGAAAAAAGAAAAACAGAAACAATACTAGTACTTAAACACAAAAAAAAAATTAATTGAGAATCTAATCAAATGCTTCTTTGTCTCACGTAAGCTTACCTAGTTACTTTGAATTAATATTGAGTACAATGAAGAAGTTTATACAAAAGGAAAGTTATATTTGTACATTACTTAGTCACCTATCAAATACTTTTAATTTTAATTTGCTAGTAATTGAAATCATGTCATTCAACCCTGGGGGAGAGCCAGCATTTAGAAAAAGTTGCCACCAGGTTTCTTTCTCTTTGAGTTATATTTTCCAAGGGCCCCCCGTAGACTGACTAGAAATTTGTTGCAACACAGTAAATTTGAAACTATGTTGAGGACAACTTTTAATATGCCTGTATAAGGCATTTTTCTCGTTGTTCTGCCTAATCTCATACATATGTTGTCCTAACCTATGTTGGGTTTTGCCAATGTAAAATGCTTGGCATTGACAGCACGTGGCAGCATATACAACACCTTGGGTGTAACAGTTATATTTACCTTTCAGGGTGATGTCTTTTTCCCTGATTTTGAGCTTAGATGTTTTTAAAATAAATTTACATTGTTGGCACTTTCCACAAGGAGATATTTGACCCTGCTCCCTGCTTTTCCAAATGCTTAGTGTATTCCAATAAGCTCTTCAAATTTCTTCCTTTTCTAAAGGTGACTTGTGGAGTACTACCTAAGATGTCTGCAAGGTCTTGGTCCTGCATAACCATCGTCCAGTTCTTCCTGAGGATATCTTGTATTATATCGTTATCCTCAGTATAAGTACATATAAAGGAGCATCTTTGCTCCCAATTCTTTTTGAACCTAAGTTCTCTACTCTTGTCACCATTGGACAAGGGCTGCAGTTTATAACTTTTGTCTCCACTAGTCATAACCCTGCCATCTTTGACCGTAGTGTGAGTTGGTTGTATATAAATTTGATCATTGTCACTTATATGTTTTAAAATAGGGACAAATAAACCTATCCTTCATTTATGGATAACCTCTGTTTTAATAGAATTAACAAACGTGGTCGGATACCCCCTAGCTAAAAACATATTACACATAGTATCACACTCCAACAAAAAATCATCAAAAAGTGTGTTCATACAAGCTGGTCTCACCAGTTGGCCTTTGACAATGCCACGCTTTGTGTGCATAGGGTGGCTACTGGAAAAATGTAACATAGTATTTGAGTAAGTAGGCTTCCTGTAAATTGTAGCCTTAATGTGGTCCTCCCCTAGTCTAGAAATAAGCACATCTAAATATGGAATTGCTTTTTGTTGCATAGTATAAGTACATTTTAGAAAATTAGTACTATTGTTGAGGTCATCTATAAAAGATGGTATAGCTTCATAAGGCCCACCCTTAGGTTGATTAATTTATTGGGCTCAATTTTTATGTATTTAAGTAAGGGGGTTACTTGTTTTAATTGTCTGATGAAGTTTGGTCACAGGTACCAAACGAAAGCCTTTACATTTTGTGGTAAATAATAGTTTGGTCGTGCAGCTGGTGTTCCTGGCCTCATCTGTTGGACTTGTGTTTGCTGGTTACATTTATTCTTGGTTTTTTGGTCATCTGTATCAGTTCATCTAAATTGCAATTCAGCAAAATGCTCTTCAATGAACAAGAAACAGAGAATGTTCAGATAAATGAATGTTCACATCTACAAATGTGTTTCATAGGGAAAGGAAATAGTTAGCTAATGTCAGGAAATGCCCTTTTCCTCCATAGTGCAGTCTTGGAGTTGGTATATATAAGTAGAGGGAGCGTGGGGTGCAGCCCCCCACCTGTGTGAGTTTGATATACTGCAGTGTATGTTACATTGGGAATGTTAGGCAACTTTCTCTTTTCCCTGTGAAACGCATTCACAGATGTGAACTTCATTTAATTGAATGTTTGCTGTCTTTTGTTTGTTGAAGAGCATTTCGCTGAATTGCAATTTCGATGAACTGATAAAGACCTGATTAATTCACTAGCAGAGGCATCAACAGACAGTGAAATATTATAGATTCTTCTTCACCTCATGGTAACTTTAAAACATTGGTCTCTTCACAGCAATATTTGTTCTTTCTCCCACTGAACTCAGCTGTAATATCCAGAGCAAATTTCCCTGGACTTTTCAGAAATGTAGTGTGCTGCTTTTTTCAGGCTTCATGAATATTCAGTTTACAAATAAATTGTATTTCTAGAGCCACAATTTAGATCACCAGTTTTTTGACAAATTACCCTGAAATTAGCAGTTTTCAAAAGGGTGTAGTTCTGCCTATTTTTGAAACACAAAACAGTCCATTCAAGAACCAGGTGTAAATAGCAAGTGACTTTAATATAAAATCTAATACCAAAAAAGATTTGCATTATGTGTACTAATGTCTGTGTGCTTAGATGTGTGCGTGTGTGTGTGGGGGGTGTGGGGGTGGGTGGGCAGGCATGCATTTGTATACACATACCTACCATTAAGCTACAATTTGTAGAGGAAAACGCATGAGAAATTCATTCCACTTCCGGTTTGTTTGTGAGAAGATATTATACCTTCCACTTCAGGACTGGCTAGTTACAGAAGTAACTGTGAATTATTAGATTTTCAGGTAAGCCACATACATTTTTAAAAATCACAACTGGATGATGAAACCAAGCAGAGAAAAAGAGAATATGGCTAGAGGAAGATAGTGAACATGATATTCCTCTTACTACTTACCTTTATTTTAAGTTAAAAGATGATCTCTTATATACAGTAAGGAAACAGGGAGGAAATTATCCAACAGGTATTAGTACCAGAAAAGTACAGGACATTTAATAATGCAGTTACTCCTTACTTATCTGTTAAGATGTCACCTTAGGATAAACAAAACTAAGGCAAGAGTGTTAGCCAGATTTTAATGGCTATTTGTAATGAAAGAAATAGACAATTTTTGAGCATCTTGTCCACAGCATCAGAAAACTGCATACAGTCCCAGATTTAAGAATCCATTGATCCAAGAGCCCAATACAGAAGTGTCAATATTGCTATGGACATTGTGAGGGTATTAGTAAAATCTAGCAATGGCTATAATTATATACTAATAATGGTGTACCCAACAACATTTTCAGAAGTGCCATAATGCAAAGCTAGTGTAAAGCTATTTCCAGAGCTTTGGTACTGTTACTTCTAGAGTGGGCATCCCTATAGAGATAGTTAATGACCAAGGCATGCACTTTATATCAAGGGTATTACACTAGTTGTGTCAGGGTACAAAAGTCAACAAGTTAAAATATGAGTGTATCAGCCATAAACTGATGATTTAACAAAGAGGTTCACTGAATTTCGTATTAAGAAAAGTCACTGATGCATACGGTAAAACCTAAGACCACTTTTTACCCTGCTTGCTGTTCATGATGGACAGGTGCCATAAGCTTCAACTGAGTTTACTTCATATGAAGTCTTGTATGACAGGCATCCCAGAGGTCTGCTGGATATTGCTAAAGAGACTTGGTAAGAAAAGAAGTTTTATAAGAGTGTGATGGAGCACTATTTTAGTTTATAGGAGTGTGATGGAGCACTAATTTAGTTTACAGTAGTGTGACAGAGCACTATTTTAGTTTATACGAGTGTGATGGAGCACTATTTTAGTTTATACGAGTGTGATGGAACACTATATTAGTTTATAGGACAGCCTAATGAGCACTATTTTAGTTTATACGAGTGTGATGGAACACTATATTAGTTTATAGGACAGCCTAATGATGGTTATGCTCATAGCAAAAGAGCACATGCAGAAAGTCCAATAGATGCACCGACCGATGTGGCCTAACTTACACAATTTTACCATGGGAAACATCAGGGTAACATTAGTATCCCAAATAGGAAAATGTAAGGCCCCTTTGATGTAAGTAAATCAAAACAGAACAAATGTAACACATTAATGTACTGATGTCTTGTAAATAAGTAAAAATATTCTGTGGTTAGCTTGCAGTCTCAGTGACCAGATAGTACCAATCTGAAGTACAACTAAATAACTCCTTGTAAAAAATACAAAAGAAGTGAAATTTCTTTATGAAAAAATGGAGTATTCTCAGAAATGCCTCAGTGAACTAAACATAACATAATGGTAATGCTTGGAGTGAAGGCTAAGCTGTGACCTTACAGAATATCAGAGTCACAGACACAGTAAATATTGTCTTAAAAGCATAAAAAAATCTTACAATTCTGCAAATCTCAGTTTATAAAACGATTGCTTGATAAAGTGCTTAGCAATCCTAGGGTGGGCAAATGGGAGACCCTACTGGAATATAAAGAGTTAATTTGGCAGTTGCATCTAAATGCCACAGTAAGACAACAATTCAATGAACATGTGTCTATTAGTGTTGTGCTTAAATTGAGATCTGCAAAGTTATAAGAAACATTTTTTACTTTATTTGCTATGATTTTAAGATAGTGTGAAAATATTATGTATTTTTATACTGATTGAATTGATGGATATCTTTGATATGGTTTTGAGATACTTATATATATGTATATTCTTAACTAAAATCAAGAATTCAATACACAGGAGGTTCAGATTCAAAAGTTTACTAGTGTACACCAGGAGGCAAAAAACGTACAAGTACAGAATTTTGTCTGACATGAAACAGAAAGCACACAATTTTATATAGGTTTAACATTCAAGCTATGCCCACCTTACTGACGTGATATGTCACAGGGCACCTACATCACTTTAGCTTGCAGTCTTCTATTCATAAAGCTGTTGATGCTGTATATTTTAAAAAAAAAAAACTTTTCCTCTAGATACAATACGGCCTTGCTATCCAGCTGGTCAGACATAATGTCTTTCTGTAAAGTTACTTCTTCAAGGTTTCATATCAGTTTGAATACAATAGCAGATTCAGTCTTTTAATAATCTTCTTTGTTCTCTGTTACACTTTCCTACCAGCTGCGTGCTTATCTCAGTAACACATATACAAGGCCAAATCATCCCAGCAGGAAAGAGCAGAGGATTTCATTATTTCACACATTTAATTTCCTGACCCAGTAGATAATCACTTTTGAAAAGCAGAAACATTAAAACTTGCTAAGCTAGCATCTGCCAGGGTCGAAGGTCAGTTTTGCTTCAAGCCACACTGCAGTTTCAAAACTACTTACATTTACACATGAATTAATCCTTACTGTTATATGATTAATAGAATAAAATGCATTATATACTACTTTGCTTTTAAACTAGTATTTCTCATATATTCAAATACACATTTTTCTAACATTTTCCCCCCTATTAATACTTTTTATTCTATTTTGAAGTATGCATAGTGTCATTTCATCTCCTAACCTTTTCCACTTAGGATTTTTAGCTAGGTGAGTCATTCAATCTATACTTCAGAAAAAATGTCATCTGAGATCAATTTTTCAATTTCAATATCTTGGTACAAAGTTTCAGTAACAGATACATCAATAAAATCTTTGATTAATCTTTTCATGCAGGGAATTCCACAGCAAACACATGCTCCTATTAGGAGTATACCCACACAAATGGCAATCAGAATATTCATTAGGATGGAACCCCACCCCCCAAATAGATTTTGGAAAAAGTCCGTCAGTGGGTTTGGGCCTGGTTCAGTCATGGCTGATACTTGCTGAATTACCTCTAGGTGATTATTGATTTCATGCCTATTATCTGGTATGTACGCACAGCATTCTTCTTTGATAAGCGCGCACGCACCACCTCTCGCCGCTAGGGTGAAGTCAAGAGCCATCCGATTTTGTAGCACAACAGTTCTCATTGCATTCAATTCATCAGTCACCAGTTCTAGGGTGGAAAAAGTTGCATTACTCATTACTTTGAGAAGTTTTGACAACTTTCTCAGTTCCCAGATCGATTTGACTGCTCCATAGGCTGGGAATATTCCTGCCCAAGATATAACACTGTCACTTAAGTCCATATGAGTCAATTTGCTTTTGTCTTTTACTGAATTGTGGTCTTTCCAGCCAGCTTCGATCTTTCCAACTGGATTCACAGGTTTTTCAACTGGACCTTCAGGTTTTCGAGCTGCTTCTCTCATGTTTCGTATCTTACCCAAAGGTAATTCTGCAGTATGTCTTATTGCCGGAAGCAAGTAACCCAAAAAACAACTGCCGGACCAATTCTCAGGTAACCATTTATATGCCTTTTTCCCACAAATAAAATAACAGTTTTCTGCTTTAGTACTAATACGCATCAGCCCTACATGAAACATTTTCTGATCTATAACTGACAATTGTTTAAACAAAACTGGATTTTTGCGAATGTCATTCATGGTTGTTTTTAATGAGTTCAAATATGAGTCATAATTAGTATTGCAAAAAGTATTGCCATTACTATTCTTAATGTAACATCGGTAAGATATGGTTATATTACAATTGCTCCAGCCCACCTGGAGGGTATCATTTTTATAAAAACATACAATTCCTTTTTGTGTGATAGGTAAAAATAAAGTTATTTTGTCCTGTGATCTCATAGTTCCTGTATCGAAAAGTAAATTCTCCCAAGTCTCATTTATCCCCAAAGGGACAGCGGACATTATCAGTCCTCCATATGCTGTTGGTACAGCTGTACAAACCCAGCAATTTGAAATGTTCATAGTCTCTGCATATACACGTTTCATGGCTAGGTATGTGTTAAAATTTGGATGCCAGTCTGTAGACGTTTCACCACGCCTTCCCACTTTCACTTGTGTGGATGTATTTAGGATAAACCACAACAAGAGGAAAATTGTCACAATTGCAGTCAATAAATGTATACTCAACAAAATGATTATGCAACATCTCTGGGGCTGATCTAGATTTCTATTCGCTTTGTTTTTGGCCATCTCGGTCTGGTTGTGTATCAGTCACAAAGTTTTTATCAAGTTGAAAGTTCTTTACCAGTTTGCAGTGTGTCAAATGAACCCAAGACGTCCTCTCGGCCACTCTGACTGCAGTAGGCGTTGCCAACAGAACCTGGTACGGTCCTTCCCACTTTGGACTCGCCCAATTCTACCTTTTCGTCACTTTCAACCACACATACGTCCCCGGGGCCAAGACTGCTTTCACCAGTCTGGTCTGTTCCTTATCTGAAAAAGAGTTAAACTGCAAAACAAATTTATTTGTTAACAGTTTCCTCATATAACTAGCTAATGAACTGTCAGCCTCTTGCTCTGCAGGCATGAGAACTTTCCACTGAGGCACATAATATGCTCTCCCAAAAACCATTTCAAAGGGAGTCAAACCCTTTACATTTGGAACCGTTCTCACACTCAGCAGTGCTAAAGGCAGACAGTGTATCCAATTCTTTTGGGTCTCCTCAACTAGCTTCCTAAGCTTACTTTTGAGGGTACCATTGTACCTTTCCACCAGTCCTGCTGACTGTGGGTGGTAAGCACAATGGTTCTTTAAGGAGATACCAAAAAATCTCCCAAGTTGGTGGATTGTCTGGTTTACAAAATGTGTGCCATTGTCACTATAAATCCTTTCCGGAATGCCAAATCTAGGGATTACTTCTTTTATCAGGGCTTTCGCCACTGTTGCTGCATCCGGATTTTTGGTTGGAAAAGCTTCTACCCATTTGGAAAACATGTCTACAATAACTAAACAAAACTTTTTCCCTTCACATTTATTCAATTCTATGAAATCCATGCAAATAGTATGGAATTGATACGGTGGTATAGGAAAACTTCCTTGCTTGGTTTTAAATGCCCCTTGTGCATGATGCTTGTTACAAGTATGACAAGCTGCACAAATTTATTTTGTGTAGTTTGTGTATCCATATGTTTGGAATATTCGATTTACTAACTGTACCATCCCCCCTGTTGAGACATGGCACTGCCCATGGCTCAACAAAGTTGCATATCTAAATAAATTAGACGGCAATATCAGTTTTCTTTCTTTGGAAATGTACAGTCCATTTTCAAGAATTGCACCTCGTTTTACCCATTTTTGTTTTTCTGCTTTTGTAGTAAGCATCTGCATTGTTTTTAACATGTCTAAATCTAAAATCTCAGAGGGTTGTAATTCCTCATTTAAAAGTAAAGTTTCTGAGTCTGAGGCTGCTTGCTTTGCAGCTGCATCAACTCGTGCATTGCCTTTCAAAATCTTATCCTGTTGTTTTGTATGAGCTACACATTTACAAATAGCTACTTTGGTAGGTAACTGAATAGATTCTAATAACTCCAAAATAAATTGCGCATGATTAATAGGTTTTCCACTAGATGTTATCATTCCTCTGTTTTTTCATTGTTGTGCAAATACATGTACTGTAGAAAAAGCATACTGACTATCAGTATATATGTTTACACACTTGTTTTTTGCTAAAGTACATGCCCTCATCAAAGCTATCAATTCTGCTGCTTGTGCAGATAAGTTATGTGGTAAGGATTGGGCTTCTAGAATTTCAGTGTCTGTAACTACTGCATACCCCACTAGATTCTTCCCTGTAGGACCCCTTCTGCATGAGCCGTCCACATAATATGTCACCTCGGCATTATCCAAGGGCATATCTGTGAGATCTTGTCTAGGTAAAGCTAACTGTTCGATTTCCTGCAGGCAGCTGTGTGGTGTGCCATCCGCAGGAGTTGGGAGTAATGTTGATGGATTTAATGTCGTACATCGTTCAATTGTCATATGAGGTTGGCTCAGCAGTATAGTCATGCATGAAAGGTGTCTAGCAGGAGAAAGGCATGCCACTTTTTCTTGCAGTAAAATTATTGCAACTGCATGAGGCACTCTCAATGTGAGAGGGTGTAATAACACCACTGAGGCTGAAGCCTGTACTGCCATTGCAGCTGCAACTACTGCTTGTACACAATGAGGCAAAGATCGTGCCTCTGGGTCTAACTGTGATGAATAGTAGGCTATGGGGCGTTGCTTGTCCCCATGTTGTTGCATCAATACTGATGTCATATATCCTTGTTTGCAATCTACGGTCTGAAAAAAACATTTGTGATAATTTGGAAGTCCTAAAACTAATGAAGAAGCTATCATCTGCTTCAACTTGCAGAAAGCCATTTCTGCTTCGGTTGTCCACTGTAAAATATCTTGTGCTGCCATTGGTGTCTTATATATCAAGTCAGTCAGTGGAGCAGATTCCAAAGCATAATTTGGTATCCAGCTCCGGCAGAAATTAGTTGTACCCAAGAAAGACATCATTTCCTTCTTGGTTGCTGGTTTAGGTGCTTGCAAAATTTCTGTTTTTCTTTTCCTCATCTAGTATTCTACCTTCATTGGATATTACATATCCCAAGTATCTAACTTGTTTTCTCCAAAGTTGTAACTTACTTTTGTTTACTTTGTGTCCTTGTGTTGCTAAAAATTTCAATAACGCTACAGTATCTTCCCTACATTGTTGCTGGGTCGGGGCTGCTAGCAAGATGTTATCTACATAAAGTAGAATTTGGCTACCTCCCGGTGGGGTAAACCCTGCCAGGTTGCTAGCCATTTCTTGTGCAAAAATTGTTGGACTCTCACAATATCCCTGTGGTAGTCGAGTGTATGTATACCTTTTACCCTGAAATGTAAATGCAAACCAATATTGACTATCAGGATGTATATGTATCTTGAAGAAAGCATTGCTGATATCTACCACAGAGAAATACTTCTGTTGTGGTTTTAGATCATTTAACAAAGTATGTGGGTCTGGCACCGTAGGTGCTCTAGGTATTACTGCATTATTTACAGCTTGTAAATCTTGTACCATCCGCCATTCCCCATTTGCTTTTTTTAACAGGAAATAGGGGTGTATTACATGGTGAATCAGGAGATTCTACCAGTATTCCCTCTTTGAGTAATGCTGCTATTATAGGCTTAATTCCTATTTCTGCATCCTTTCTCAAAGGGTATTGTCTTATCTGTGGTCTAAAAGCTGACTTTGGGGTAATTGTAACTGGTCCTGGTGTTCGAATAAGTCCTACATCTGACTTACCTGTTGACCAAAGAGTTGTTGGAATTTCACATAAGGCCTTTTCTTCTTCTTCTAAAAAAAATGCTAATCAGCTGTCCTCGCTAGATTGCAAGTGTACAGCTGGATGTGTCTGTGTCACCCAATTCAGTTTTTGTTTCTGTATCCCTTGTTCTGACAGTTCTAAATCAGTCTGTTTCTCCCATCTTGTTACTTTTTCTCCTAAGTCTGCCCATTTTACACTTTTATTCTTTGTCAAGCTGACATGTGGTAATCGATTTGATCTATATAATGCAAGGAATTCTTGAGGTAATGAACAGCTGACTACACTGTTCCCCTCAGTATCCCAGTACAAAGTACGCAATACTAGCCTAGTTGCACGATTTCTGAATAATTCTTGCTCATATTTTCTATCAGGTCCTGGTGTAGTACAGTAGTATAGAGTACAGTGTAACAAATGCTGTCGATCAGTGTCGAGGGAGGGGGCTTTACTGATGGCTACGTTCATCAGTTCCTCGGTTTCTGCCCCTGGACCAGTTGTGACTAGGTCCTGGCTGTACCAGTAAAAAGTTTCACCCTCCGATCGCACTACAAAGGTAGCCATTTGTCTCTGTGCCTCCATACCTTGTACAGTTGGAACTACTGCTATGCCAAATATCTGCATAAGGTCCCTGCCCAATAGGTTTACTGGACACTTTGTAGAAACAACAATTTTACTTCTCTGGGTCATACCTGAAACAGGGTCAGTTATTGCTATATCATGGGAAAGTGGTTCCCTGTATAGCTGTCCATTTGCGGCTTTTACTAGTATATAATCAGGTGATTCGGAATGTTCTGGTAACTTGGAGGGGTGTATCAAAGTCCGTGACACTCCTGAGTCACACAGGAATTTGACTTTCCTTCCCTCCACCAGAAGTGTAACTTCCGGTTTCGTATCTGCTAAGTAGAGCTCTAAGCTCAATAATGCTAAGTCCAAAATTTTACTTTCTTCATCCTCCATATCTACTTGCACTTCCTCTACTCTTTCTATCACATTTACGTCTGTTTTCTGTTTATTAACTTTTCTTGATGATTTCTGACTTTCACATGATGTATCTTCACTATCATATAGTCAGTCCTCATCTCCCTTATCTTCTGAAATTACCTTTTTGTTTTGCTTACAATCCCTTGCTAGATGTCCCTTTTTCCCGCACTTGAAGCACTCACCTCTCTTTTTCCTCTCTTCAAAATCTTCTGATCGTTTGTCAGACTGTTTGTTTTCCTGGGCATTCTTTTTGCCCTTTTTACCTGACTGCAATACAAATACTTCAGCTCCATCTTCAGCAGTGAAGACTTGCGCCTTCTTTTTCTTTTTACTATTAAAATGTCTTTCAGCATGTCTAGCGTATTCAAGTAAGGCTTGTAGCCTCCCTGTTCGATGGTCTATCATATGCTTCATAATAAAGCTACTAATAGGTACAATGCAACCTTTTAAAAATGCATTTTTTAATTGTTGTTTATATGGGGAATCATTTGTTTGGTTCTCAGGAACCGACATACCGCTATGATTATTAAAACATTCTAATAATCTAGCATAATACCCATCTATTGTCTCATTTTCCTGTTGTATGCATTGATTAATGCAAGTCCAGTCTGCTCTAGGTTTTCATTTCTCAGAGATTTGGTCTGTCAGACCTTTCACTCTGTTATCTAACTCCGCGTCACTATGTGGGAGGGGTTTAAGCTCTGCATTACAAGGATTCCAGGTGCCACAAATCATGTGCCAATCTGGACCTATAATTTGTCTTACTACATTTTTTACTTCTTCCCCATTCAAGTGGTAACTCAATCTCATGCCTTGTAAATCTTTTAAAAATTTCGTAAAATTAATTTTCGGATGGGGAATTCCCTCAGTAGCCTTCCGGATATCTTCTGGTGTCCATGGCCTGTATACTAAGAGTGTTGGGTTTTGCCCTTCCTGTCCTGCCTGAGGATTCGGAACTTCTATAAGTGGGCATATTTCTTCCTCACTCTCTTCCTGTAGGTTTCTCTCCATTTGATATAATTCTGTGTCCCTATGTGTTTTACGTGTTCGGGACCTAGTTTCAATAGGATCTCTAACAAATGGTTGTGGTCTTGCTGAAACTTCAGGATAACGCGGAGGCGGACCAGCCTGTCCACTCGCTTCATATCCTGAAAAGGGTAAGGGAGGGGGCAAGGGAGGAGGGGGGGGAGCTGTTGCTATTACCAAGTTATTATCCTCTTTGTCTAAGAATAATGTTTTTGAATTTTTCAGCTTCTGCTCTCTACGATTTGCTTTCTTAATCCACCTGTGTGCCTGAGGAATGCCTAATTGGCGTTGCTTTTTTGCCTGACCTCCTGCATCAGATTTAAGCTGTTTAAGGAGTTTAACTAGTGAAGTTTTATCTAGTTTACCATCAAATTCATATTTATTAACCCATTTCGTATAATACCTAACATTATCGGAACGTTGTAATTGCACGTATTTTGCGTCTTCGGTTAGGGACGGATCTCGCGATGTTTTAGTGCACTGATTTCCCATGGCAAAGAAAATGTTATGTAACCCTTTTTATCACGTGATATCAAATTCTCAGTTCCTGTTCACAGTTTATCTAGAATAACTGCCTACCTTATTCTGTTACCCTGATCTATGACCAAATATACAGTACTTCCTTTTGTCCCTGATCTGCAAAACAAATCTTGACAACAATATACTGTAACCTAGTCCCTGATCTAAAACAGAAAAAAGGCAGATTCTTCCTACCTGAGCCTCCGGTATTGAACTGTCCAATGTCCACTCTTCAGCCACAGATCAGAAAGTGGCCAGCCTCTTTAAACGACAATTCAGTCAGAGGTCTTTTTACCCAAGAAGAACCATTTCGGTAACTTCTCCTGCGCAGTATTCGACCACCGGTAGACTCTGATCTGCAGCTGTCCGAGGGAATTTTCCGGTCCGAAGGACCAAACTGTTAAATAAAATCAAGAATTCAATACACAGGTGGTTCAGATTCAAAAGTTTACTAGTGTACACCAGGAGGCTAAAAACGTACAAGTACAGAATTTTGTCTGACATGAAACAGGAAGCACACAATTTTATAAAGGTTTAACATTCAAGCTATGCCCACCTTACTGACGTGATATGTCACAGGGCACCTACATCACTTTAGCTTACAGTCTTCTATTCATAAAGCTGTTGATGCTGTATATTTAAAAAAAAAACTTTTCCTCTAGATACAATACGGCCTTGCTATCCAGCTGGTCAGACATAATGTCTTTCTGTAAAGTTACTTCTTCAAGGTTTCATATCAGTTCGAATACAATAGCAGATTCAGTCTTTTAATAATCTTCTTTGTTCTCTGTTTCCTACCAGCTGCGTGCTTATCTCAGTAACACATATACAAGGCCAAATCATCCCAGCAGGAAAGAGCAGAGGATTTCATTATTTCACACATTTAATTTCCTGACCCAGCAGATAATCACTTGTGAAAAGCATAAACATTAAAACTTGCTAAGCTAGCATCTGCCAGGGTCGAAGGTCAGTTTTGCTTCAAGCCACACTGCAGTTTCAAAACTACTTACATTTACACATGAATTAATCCTTACTGTTATATGATTAATAGAATAAAATGCATTATATACTACTTTGCTTTTAAACTAGTATTTCTCATATATTCAAATACACATTTTTCTAATTTTTATATATATATATATATATATATATATATATATATATATATATATATATATATATATTTATTTATATTGCTAAATATTTTGTTGGTTTTGACATATTTGATTAGTGAATGAATTAATCGGTTGGTAAATGATGTAACTGGGACAATTCAGTGTTGTTCTGATTGGCTGTTCAATTATTTTTAAGAGCTGTTGTGGTTGGTATATTCATGCTCTCAAGAAGACCATTATTCAGGACAAAAGCACCTAGCATGAGTGTACTACTATTAAAGGTGTTTTTGTTAGTTTACTGCTCCGCTCCTCATTTTTCTCATACCTACTCTGTTATTTGCAAGGTTCCTAGTTTTTACAGAGGTTGTTTCCTTTTCTTATGAATTGTCTAGATCTTACAAACCATCTGTCTGATTCTGAAATTGACTGGCTTGTCCTGAGGGGGTTAGTTGTAATATCTTGCCTTTGTAAAATGGTGAATATGGCTTTAAATGTGTGTTGTATCTTTAATTTCTAATAAAGGTCAAATAATTATTTGTATTTACTAGAATAGTGAGAAAGTTGCTATCTAATTAGTGAAGTATGAAAGTCTACAGCCTGGAAGGCACAGATAAGAAAGCTGGTTCCTCAGTCAAGAGGATCATCATGGGCTAGAACAGGGCCCAGTTCTGAAGATTCATAATTTCTGGAATTGGATGATCCAGTCAGAGTGCATTGTAGATGTGACTCTAAGAAAATGAGGTGAAGACGTTTTGCAGAGTCTGGCCTTTATTTTGCATCATAGCTGCCAGAAGGCCAATGTGGGGCTGAAGTTATATGAATTTATACAAAAGGTACTGCAAACAATGTAAATGTTTTTACAATAAGTGAAGTGAGCTATATGTTCATTTCATTGTTCAAATATATTTATTTCATATATCTGTATCTATTGTGTTTTAATACTTGTCTACGAACACACAAACTCGTAAATATATTTATGGGCTATTCACAAGTTTTTGAATGGCACCTTGTCAAACCTGTAGAAATACGCACACAGCTGATGAAAAATCAGCTGATCAAATGTGCTAGCAACATTTCTGTGCACAATCTTACTACAGTTGGGATCAGAGTATTTACCCTTTCCCCACCATAGTGTGATCTCACAGTTGGTATATATAATTAGTATGGGGTGTGAAGGTGCAGGGGGGCACAAGGGGTTTTTTTTGTGTTAATTTTGATGGGTTGCTGATCGACAAATTACATTTGATCAGTTGCCATTATATAAAAGAAATTTTAAATGAGTTAATGTACATCCATATCTATATCTATTTATCTATAGCTATAGCTATCTTTCCCCTTGCAAAAAATGATGTGATTTAGATTTTTAAAAACTAAAGGTTTGCATGTGCAGAGGCTGTTTCTCGGCACATGTTTACTGGTGTGTCAACATCAGCATTTTCCACGTTTTGACTTCAACATTTTACCAGTCGACGAGTGTTTTCATTCATTTCAAGTACACTATATATAGATGCATATGAATGAGCACATGCACACATGATAATATAAGAAATGTTTGACATGTTAAATATTCAAAACATAACCTCAAATAAAGGGGTTTATCGAAAGCAAAAAACAGCGAACGGCTGATTTAATGCAGGGAAAGATTTCCCTTGGCCATTTGCCGGATTTTGCCATTTTGTCTACTGTAGAGCGATTTCAGAGTTGGTATATTTAGTTAGGGAGTGTGTGGGGGGCACAGCCCTCCATGTTGGGGGATGTGGGGGGACAAAGCCCCCCACTTAGTTTGGGTGTAAAGTTTTTTTTTTTCCCATGGCAGACCGACATGTTTTCCTGCGCCATTCAACATTTTTGGGTTAGATATTACAAGTTCGATGTTTAGGTGTTCGATCACCTAAGTATTCAGTCTTGTAATATAGATGCAAACAAAGCATGTTGACCACTCATAACACTGACAACACAAACGACTCCTTGTTCCACCTTAGTAATGTGTGATAACCCTAACCCTCGCTACACCCTAACCCTAACTGTACCCTTTACCTTAAATTCTTTCACACAGCTCTATCAGTATACAAGATAGCTGGGGCACTCATCATACACAGACTCACAAACACTGAATCTATCTCCTTGTCTGACCCTTAATCGAACCCTAACCCACACATACATTTGTATGTATAGTAATTCTATACCCTTTCCTATGCCTTACTTTACCTTTAACCAGCAAAACACTTGCACATACACTAAATCTTTTTTCCCCTTGCCTAACCATAATTGTAACCCTGGCACATGCACAAACTCAGGCGTGCACTAAATCTGTCTCCTTACTTAACTCCTACAATGGCCCTAACACAGACACCCATGCTCACACAAACTCCCAACCCTACCTAAAAGCTAAAAGATCTTTGTCGACCAAACAGGAAGTTGCTCAATCAGATATCTGCACAGATGTCACTACAGTTTACTTTGTTGTCCAAGTAAGCATTTGAGTAACTGAACTGTAGTCATGTACATGTATGTTGTGTGTGTGTCTCTCTGTTTCTCTCTAAAACATGTGTGTTTGTGTGTGTGTTTGCGTGTGTGTGTGCATGTGTGCGTGTGCATGCATGTGTGTGTGCATGTGTGTGTGCATGCGTGTGTGTGCATGCATGTGTGTGTGCATGCATGTGTGTGTGTGCATGCATGTGTGTGTGTGCATGTGTGTGTGTGTGCATGCATGTGTGTGCATGCTTGTGTGTGTGAGTGCGTGTGCATGCATGTGTGTGTGTGCATGCGTGTGTGTGCATGCTTGTGTGCGTGCATGTGTGCGTGCATGTGTGTGTGTGTGTGTGTGTGTGTGTGAGTGTATGTGTGTATATATATATATATATATATATATATATATATATATATATATATATAAATTATAAACATGAGATACCCACCAGATTTATTCTCTCACAACAGTGAAATTCTTAACACTATTTTAAGATAGTTGGCTATTTGATGATTTATATCACTTACTTAACTCCTACCATGGCCCTAACACAGACACCCATGCTCACACAAACTCCCAACCCTACCTAAAAGCTAAAATATCTTTGTGGATCAAACAGGAAGTTGCTCAATCAGATATCTGCACAGATGTCACTACAGTTTACTTTGTTGTCCAAGTAAACATTTGAGAAACTGAACTGTAGTCATGTACATGTGTGTTTGTGTGTGTGTCTCTCTGTTTCTCTCTAAGACATATGTGTGTGTGTGTGTGTGTGTGTGTGTGTGTGTGTGTGTGTGTGTGTGTGTGTATGTGTGTGTGTGTGTGCATGTGTGTGTGTGTGTGTGTGTGTGTGTGTGTGTGCATGCATGTGTGTGTGCATGCATGTGTGTGTGCATGCGAGTGTGTGCGCATGCACATGTGTGTGTCTGTGTGTGTGATTGTATATATATATATATATATATATATATATATATTTATATATATATATATATATATATATATATATATATATATATATATAAAAATTATGAACATGAGGTACCCACCAGATTTATTCCCTCACAACAGTGAAATTCTTAACACTATTTTAAGATAGTTGGCTATTTGATGATTTCTATCACTTTAAATATATATGTTCATAAATGCCATGGTACTTCATATGCCGTTTGGCTGATTGAGCAAAGATTCCCTTCCATTATAATGCATTATGTCCCTGTTGTACTGTTTGGATTTGTAAAAAAGAACTGTCATAAACATTTTAATATATCACAGGTATCTGGTATTTCTTTGGAAGCTAAGCAGGCCTTCACATTTTCAGCATCAGCAGTAACACTTTGTTTCATTCTGTCATAATCTGTATCAATATCATTTGTATTGATTTCTGGCACAACTAGCAAAGTGGCCTGAGGTGCATTATCCAACCATTTCTTCAGAAAATGATCAGGCTATGACTTAGAAGGATTTTGTTTTTCCCTCTCGGGGGTTTCATTATCTTCCCTCATAGTACCAATATATCTAAGCAATTTATACGTGTTTTACAGTTTCTTTAACAGTTCAGTTGTATATCTGACATCAGTAGCATTACCTTTTCACCTTGCTCAAGTTATTTTTCTTTTTATTCCATGGTCATATAATGTGCCTGCTACAGTTATCAATCTCCTTGATAACAACAAGCAAGTTAAATTTATTTTGCTGGTTTTTTTCTTGAAATGTACAAATACTATGTAAAAGAGTGACTTTAATGGAGTTATATGCAGGCACGTCCATTATTACCTCTAGTCAGTTTCTATTTTGCCATGGCCTGATTTACAGTGAAGCAAAATAAGGTGTGCTCTGACTGTGAGGGCATTCAAGCATTATTTCATAGCCAAAGTATTAATTTTCAGCATGAGAAACCACCTTCATATGATCCAAAAACGTCAATGTGCCAAGTGATATGTTTGGGGAAAGAATACATGTTTTTTGGGTTTGGCAGGTGAGCTATATTTTTCTGTGTATGCTGTCCTATGACAGAATTGCACCCCTCTCCCATTTCCCACTTTCTTAAAAAAATAACATTCGAGACCATTAATTGATGAGATACCATTGATAAAGTGAGAAATGATCTCATTAATTCATTATAACATTATTTTTAATGAGGGGTATATGTGGCAATAGTAAAGAAAAGTCACAGTTGCCATCATATTGAACATCATATTTTCCCATAAAGCAAATCAGTAATAAATAAATGAACAGGTAGATATTTATTTATGTATTTATTATCATTTGTTTATTAGGAAAGTTTGACTGGGTCTGGGGTACCCATTTTCAGTGGAGCCCTGAAGAGAAAAGCTCCAAACAAAATATGCACAAAAACAAATCAATTACAATAGTATAAAAATAAAGCAAAATAAATAAAAATGAAGTAGAAAAATGTGGGTCTCAGATGATTGCCAAACAGATTAGAAGAGCAAAATGACAACTTTCATATTATGGACGAGCCTGACTTTTCACATTTTACTGCAGTATCAGAAAAGTACATTCCTCTTAAACTGAAGGAAATACTTCAATAGTTACTTCCTTTAATATCCAAGGGTTCTAGTATTTAGAAGCAAGTGATCTGGAACAACTGACAATGCTGGTATGTCAAGACTACAGATTCTAATTCATATGTTTGTATTTGAGTGTGTGTGTGTGTGTGTGTGTGTGTGTGTGTGTGTGTGTGTGTGTGTGTGTGTGTGTGTGTGTGTGTGTGTGTGTGTCTGTGCTTCATCTATGTCTGTGTGCCTGTGTTTTATTGCTTTTGCCAGTTTGACATTTATTTATATACAAAATTAGGTTGTTTTTCTCATTCAGTTTACTAAATCACTGCTAAAAATCAGTTATTTCATCTATCCACTTATGTGGTTACAAAATGTATGTATCATTATTTATGTGACTTAGCATGGTGACCTAAAAGGGACCATTTTAATACACAGACTTTTAATATAAATAAGTAAAACCGTACACATTTATTTTTCCCTGGCACTTTAGTTCAGATGGCTGAGGTCATTATCTGGTAAAGGGCATAGCTGTGGATGTAATTCTCTTGCTATCTATTTGCATCCTTCATGACAAGTCATCTGAGCAGTCCCTGTGCCACTCATGAAAAGTACTTTTGAGGGCCCAAGTGGTTAAAACACAGAGAATGCTGTAACACAGAATGCACCGCAAAAACATGGTAAAATAATGACAAAGCCATGCATGGCTAAAGAGCTTAGAGGCAAGCAAACCAGCACACATAATAGACTGGAGGCTTGCACTTTCAAGTGATATCACTGAGTTACTGCAGAAGGGTTTTCTTAGGTGCCCTCTCAGTTAGCAAGCTGAGATGAAAAAGGCTTATTGAGAGATTGTAACTTGGATAAGATCATTCCAGAATATGGGGAATCTAACAGAGTGCCTTCCTAAGGGAAGTTAAAAGCATATGGAGAATGTCAAAAGCGAAGCACAAAAAAGATTACTAGTGGCCTGATGGGTTAGATGAGAATGCAAGCAAAAAAGGACACTTGCTGACATTGAGGAGTTTGTCAAACAATTGATAAGCTGATTTCAAAGTTAGCCAGTTAGTTTTATAAAGGCATTGGGAAAAGCAGACTAAATCTGAAGTCGTTCTTTAACAGCATTTGAAGTTTGTAATACCTTTGAAAGTGAGGCTATAATGAGGGAAGGAAAGTTATAATCATGTGCAGATCCAAAACATCTAAATAGACTTGGCCTCAGAAACAGTGAGAGAGAGAGAGATGAACAGAAGTGAGTGATACAGAAGGGGAAATACAGTGCCAAGTGTTGCCTTAGACAGAAGCAAGCTACATCAAAAATAGCTAAAAAGTGTAAAGTGATTCAAAAGATAAAGTATAAGGGAGGTCTTCAACGCATAATAGATCTCTTGCTTAACATGCATGCAGAAATCACTTGTCAAGATAACAAAAACAGTATCTGCCAGCATCTTTAACAGTGTCGTATGCATGTGGTACTGTGAAGAGACAGATACATTTTGAGCTGATATTGATGGCTGAAAGTGCACTAAAAATAAGTGAATGGTTATAATTAGGGTTTTCTGTCATCAAGATCTAACTTGTCAATATTTTCATTATTTGAATATTGTAAGATATTAATATCATTTTTTTTGTGTGTGGAATAGAAGGTGATTTTTGTATAACAAATCTCTTTTTGCTGAGCATGGAAATACCTTTCGGTCATAGCATATAGAGATCTAATGACAGTGCTGTTATTTTAGGTAAGTCTACTGAAAATTGTTATTGTTAGTAAGTCTGTCTTCCAGTAGACCAGCCCAACAGTGCTTGTTTTCAAGAAGTAGCATACAGTATATAACAATAAGTATTTTCAGCTCAGTGAAGTAAGATAAATGCTTTTCCCAGGTGTTATTCAGTTCATCAGAAGCATGCATTCTGTTGCTACTTTTCCCACTGCAAGTGCAGTTTGGTCCCATCATGTGACAGTCACTGACACTAAGACCTTGTTCTTTTGTCTGAGTTGCTGTAACATCGGAGTCATGGATGTAAGTAAGAGCAAATCTGGGATAGAAGCCATCCAGAAAAAGAAGATGGAGAAAAAAAGTACAGTCTTGATGTTTTCATTTCATGAACTGAACTACAATTTTTTTCTCTGATGCAGTGGTGAACTGTATCATGGACCTCTGACTATTTTCAAACCATGGGCCACCTGCTCACATTTTTAGGACCATGCACAAATGCATGTGTTCCTTTATATTCACCTTCCAGGTTGTTCTAAATTATAATTATTGTTTGCCTCAGCAACATTTGTTAGAATGTGTTTTGAATACTATTCTAGTAAACAATGACACAAAATCTACTTAATAACAACAAATACACCCATTTCACAATATTTGAACCATAAAAGGCCACTCAAACTACAGTCATTATAATGCACTAGTATTGTTACTCATCAATTACACCTACTTTATTGGCTGTGTATACACTGCTTGTTTGATTGTGATAAAATGGCCATAGTAAAGTATTCCAATTTGCTTTACAGCAATATATGCCGCTGCTGCAAAGATGGACAAATGACTGTTTAGCTTTATCAAGCTCAGCAGAGCCAGTCATTTTAATATACAGACATCCACCAGACTTGGCAATTATGGCTAAATTGTTGACTTGCATCCTTCCCAGCTGTCTGTGTCAAAAAATAATAATGACCAAAGTAACATATGTCATTTGTTTCTCATAAAAGTATGGTGGCCATAGTAAAGAATTCTAACTTGATTCATGCACATATATGCACATAGTCCTAAAAGTAGATTAAAGACTGTTTAAAATGAACATATAATAAGAATATTAGGTACTTTCAGCCACAGATACCCACCACACCCACCCCACACCAGCAGTTATAGCCACTTTGTTGACTTTGTACACTTATTATTATTATTATTATTATTATTATTATTTTGCGCCATATTACATGTATTTTATTAGTAACTTTGAATGAACTGAACAGTACATTGTAGGAGTGTTTAAACAATGCTACAGTTTCAGTACTTAGGTGGTCCAACAGAATTTTAAGTGCAGCTTTTGTTATGGTCGTAGTGCTGGTCTGTAATCTTATCCTGGAGAGTAACAGTGGCATGGCCAAAAGTTAAGGAAGTATTTTATCTTTAGTTTACTTTTGAAAAATGGTGAGATTCAGTGAGACTAATATGGAGTGAGATGCAGTTCCAGAACTTGGAGACATTCCTGGAATACAGGACATCACCATCTATGTCATTGGACTTTTTGAACCATGAGAAGTGGAGCTGTTGGTTTGGTGTGTACTTTTGTAGCAAAGAGCCTAGAGCAGGGTACATCTCAGGATAATACAATACATTGTATCCTACTTGTATTTTAAAGACAGTGTGAGGTAGTGGGGTAGATCTAGTAAGCTGGTGTGCTTAAGGGCAATGTAGTGATGAGTAGCTTTATTACCACATCTGGCTATTTTATTATAGCACTGCTCAAGCTTGCTCTCTTTTGTGGCCAGGAGGTTGGTGAAAATTAGTGAGGCATATAGGAGAGGTGGAAGAAGATAGGATGAGATGAGGTGAGGATTGTCCTGTTACTTTCACTGAGAGTGTTTAACTCTGCATAACAAACCCAGAAAGCTTGTTAAATAAGTAAGTCAAATTTCAAGGTATTGCCAATAGGGATTGTGACAGTAGGAGGTACTGCCAGTGATGTCAGGAGAAGTATGGCATTGGATTTTTAATATATGCCAGCGCAGATAGCTGCAGTTTTGTAAAGAATTGCATGGCATTTGTGTATCAAACTGATTTGTACAGCTGCTTGTGTTAAAATGTATCAACAGTGTGCACTGGATACATGGATTATTGTAACTGAATTAAATGTGTATGTTTTAGCAGAGGATACTGAAAGGTAAGAGCTCCATCACAATCCAGCTGCAGCAAACTTTGAAAAATAGTTTAAATTAAATTAGGCCATAAAGACAGTATCTTACAGTTCTGGTTGCAACTGGAGACAAAATGTCTGGGGAACCAAGTATTAGGAAGTCTTCTTTATTGTATCTAGCAAAAAGCTAATTGCTACTTTGGGAGGGTAGAGGTTTGAAATTATTTTATGACTTCCAAGAGCTGTAGCAGATCTGAGCAAAGCTCTATCTGTGTAAGGTAGCACATATATGCTAAATCCTGCCAACTACTAACAATGTTGTTTGCATGGGAACCAGAAGTCAGATGACCACATGTATGTGATATCATTCTGTACAGAAATAATGTTTAATATTAGAGGAGACTGAAGTCTCAGGAGCAGTCTGTTCTTGGAACCTGACAAAGGAGGAAGACCACTCACCCACTTCATCTTGCCTTGCACTAGTAAGTGACCATGGACTAGCACTCTTTAAATTAATCAGAAAATGTAGTGAGAATAGTTAACTATTGTTTTTCTGTAACTGTGTGAATCTTTCCAGCTGTGTTATTTTTAATATTTCCTGTGGTTGAAACTCTGGTGTTTACTATAAATAGAGATTTAGTATTTTCATGTTCTTGTATTATTAAATATATTTGAACTTTTCATTGTGGTTGGTCCTTCGAATAAAATATTTAGGCTTTGAGAGTATTTGCATATATTTATTTGGTGATAACTCTGGCCAGTCCAGAAAGCCTGGCTGTTTGGTCAGCATTACCATTTATATTAATATTAACTTCACTTGGTCTAATTGGATACCCTTTTAAAAGCCTTGCATGTTTGTAACATCACTCGACCATGGGGAGGACATGCAGACTCCACACAGAAGGCTCTCCAGCCAAGAATCGAATGGGAGAACCTCTTGCTGTGAGGCGACAGTGGTTAGCGTTGTCGCCTCACAGCAAGAGGTTCTCCCATTCGATTGTCAGCTGGAGTGCCTTCTGTGTGGAGTCTGCATGTCCTCCTCATGATCAAGTGATGTTAAAGATACGCAGGTAGGTGCGAGCGTGAATGGGCATGCCTTCATTGAAGGTTGGGCATTGGGCTGGCAACTCGAACTGTAAAAATCCACTGCCAATTAAGAGTGGACCGGAGTTCCGATGTGGCAACCCTTAACCGGGAAAAGCCTAAAGTCTTAAAGTAATTGACTGGTGGCAGTAAAACTACCTTATAGTCTGGACAGAAGGTGGCACAGTTGTAAATCTGTGCCAGACTTTCCCAGGTGTGTGTGTGTGTGTGTGTGTGTGTGTGTGTGTGTGTGTGTGTGTGTGTGTGTGTGTGAAAATTAAATGTCAAAGAGTGTGCGTCAGCTACTTGGAGCAGGGACACGAAGCACTGGTTTCACAAAGAGGGTGCTGTAGGACATGGCTTGGACACTCAGCTGAGGACCTAACCCTACAGCTATACCAGTGGGGAGTCTCACTGGGGACCTGGATGGAGACAAACAGCAATACCCAGACCCTGGGCTGAGTGTGTCCTGTGTGTTCTTAAGGGAAACTGTGATTGATGCAGAGAGGTCTGCACCTGGAAATACTGAGTGTATCCATTTTTTGTCCAAAGTGAATGTTCCTCTCCAGTGTCAGTGGTGAGGATTCAGGCTCCTTGATTATTGGCCCAGAGTGGGGACATCACAGGGATGCCTAACAGTTTAGTGCTGGAGACTACATCAATGGAGGTGAAGGAGTCCTGATTAAGTTGTTGAGGATGAGTAGGATTCTTGGCTGAGCACATAATCGTAGCATCATCAGCATTTTGGATTAGGTTGGAATGTTTAGCAGCTATGTGCAAATTGTTCATAACTATGCTGAAGATGAGGGGCCCAAGTATTGAACCTTGGGATACACCAACAGATACTGGTAGAAAGGTGGAGTAGCTTGATTGCCATTTAACAACTTATGGTCTGACAGGTAGCTTTGGCACCAGAGGAGGGTGGGATGGGTTATATCTAAGGATCCTAGGTGAAACAGTAGCTTGTTATGGGAAACTGCATCAAATGATTTTGGTAAAGTCTAATACTAGTTCAGATGCAATATTACTTTTTTTGCATTTTTGATTGATGCTGTTTATGAAGTTGAGTAATGTAGTATTAGTGCTACATGATCTGGCCTGCAACCATGGTTGGCTGGTTAAAATACAAACAACAAACTAAAAGGTTTCAGGCTGTTAAGTTTGTTCACAGCCAAGTTATAAATACACTGTCCACAATCAACAAAGCAAGGGAATAAAAGATTTTCCAGAAAGAACATGACTCATATGATGATGCTCCTATTTAATATAAGTGATTCCTTTGCTCACACCATAACTACTCTGGGATGCAGGAACCAACTATTTACACACACACACACACACACACACACACACACACACACACACACACACGGATATCAATTATAAACCCTTGAATGATGTACAGTCATACACCTTAGAAATTTGACTGACATCACGTGAATTAATTAATTCATAGATAATGGCCCAGAAGTATATCTCAGCTCAAACTACCCATTGCAATGCCCATCTGCCCTCTGGACTTGTTAGCACAAGAATCAAAGACAAAGGCCCACATTCAGGAACAGATTTTAAATATCTTATATATTTGGAAAGTTGCTAGAATAGCAAGCTTTGTATTAGCAAGCATGTTCTGAATGATACAAAATGTAATTCACATGTCTGTCATTATTTAGTGAATGCAATCCACAAAAATGTGCCTGAAACCCACAAATTTACAAGGAACAGACTAAAATACCTCTTAACTTCTTCGTTCAAGACAAGGGGGAAATTTTAAATGTTTTATTTTATTTAATTGTTAACCAGGTAAACCCATTTAGCAAAGTGTCCCTTATCAGGGGGCTACCTGGGAGCACTGTCTGGTTAAGTGACACAGTGGAGAAATGTAGGTGGAAGGATGCAGTTCATTAACAGATGAGTTCTTAAGTATCAGACAGCTCTAATTCACTTAACAAGTTAAAAGAACAACGGGTGTTGCATGGGCATGCATTTTGTGAACAATGTAAACTGTGAAACTCTGACTACCATTACTGAGTTAAAGTAATCCTCAGGGATTTAACAGAAAATAAAGAAGTTAATAGAGGTCTGGCAGGTGGTGGGAAGACTAAGGCAACAATCTGTTAATGAGCTGCTTCCTGTAGTCAAGGGTGCAGATTTTGGGTATTTCAAACTCCATTTGCCTAATGTGTGACTCTGAGCAAGTCACTTAACCAAGTAGGGCTCCTGTGTTGCCCTGAAGTGGGTTTACCTGATTTGACAACTAAAAAAGTATGGGACAATATTTTCTGAGTGATAACAACTATGAACAACTTGAATTAGTCAATGATTTCCATTTATATAATCAAAGTCCTCTTAGTTTAAGTTATGCAATTTCAATTTGAGTTGATCCCATCTAGATCTGGCAGGGGTTATAGAGGAATCGAGGTACACACACTCACGTTTGCACTCTCAATAACTGTGTCTCAAATCACAAAGTCATATTCATAATTTTTAATTTCCCTCTAAGTCTGTTTTCATGTGTGACCACATTATGTTGTTTGGAAAACAGTGGCACCTTAAAACTGCTTTAAAAAAAAACAGCCCATGCCCTTCCCAGTCCGTGTGTGTGACTGTTATGCATGCATTTATAATTTACCTGTGTGCATGTGTAATGGCAGTCAAAAAGAAGAAGAGAACTCAAAAAGTAAGAAGCACTTAAACAGTTTATGCTTTCAAGAAAACATTTAACCAGCCAACCATTCCCCACCCCTGAAGTCAAGAGCCATGGGCAGCCATCCAAATTGTTTCTATTATAATCTGCTGCCGGTCTGATCAATTGCAGTTTCAGTCAGAATCATTAGAAAAGATCAGTTCCAGATTTGTCAGTTTTGGACTGATCACTGAACTGGGATGTATGCACTTTAGTCAGATTCTCAGTTTGTGATTCAAAACTTATTCTAGTAAACGAAATGCAAAAATAACTCTGGTTGATCACAATATTTCCATTGCTTTACCCCCTATACCACCTTACTCATGCTTGCGAACCTTAACCCCATTTCTTCCCCTGTTCTTGATGTCAGTCATGCACCTTACCTTCTGGAAAACTCTTTCCTGAACAGCAGCACTACGCTAGGCAAACAACACATATATCTCATATAACACACATACACAACACTTAAGCTATTATAGCAATAACCCACGCCTGGGTGTGGGTAATGCTGGATTTACCCACAGTTGGTGTGGTTTTGTCATGAGGGCGAAGCCCGAGTGGCCAAACAAAGCCAACCATGGGTAAATCCAGCATTACCCACACCCAGAAGTGGGTTATTGCTATTATACAAGGACATTATTTAAGAAAAAAAATAATTACTTTTCTTAAATAATGGCATTGTATAATGCCTACTTGCTACCCTTCCACAGCTGTCTGGTACTCTGCAGAAGTTCTGATGTACTGCGCATGTATATGCCTATGCAGTACATCAGAGCTGTGGGCAAAAGCAATGGAGAAAGCAAGATCTCCGTTGCTTTTTACAAACAGTTTTGCTATGTTAAATGGGTTTAACATAGCGAGGCAGCTTTAAAAAAAGCAACGGAGAATCTCTGTTGCTTTTTTAAAGCTGTCTCACTATGTTAAACCTATTTAACATAGCGAGACAGTTTTGAAAAAAGCAACGGAGAAAGCAAGATTTACGTTGCTTTTTACAAACTGTCTCGCTATGTTAAAGGAGTTTGACATAGCGAGACAGGTTTAAAAAAAGCAACGGAGAATCTCCGTTGCTTTTTTTAAAGCTGTCTCGCTATGTTAAACTCGTTTAACATAGCAAGACAGTATGAAGCAACAGAGATCTTGCGTTCTCCGTTGCTTAAAAAAAAAGAGTTATAGTAATGGAAAAAGTCCAGGCGACCGGACCTTTTTTCCATTACTATAACTGATTTACAATGTGCACGCTGACCAATCAGCGTGCACATTTTTGAATATTAATGGGGGGGGTCATTGTATAATACCTCTTACTTAACCCTTACCATAGTTCTATACCATAAAAATACAAATTCACTCCTAATAACAACCCACTTACCTCACAAAATTAACAGTACATGAAAATGAATGTTCATTACAACACACATTCATTATAAAGCACCAGAGTTATATTTGTCAGTACAATGAACATTGAATAAAGTGAACCACGTATATAATATGAGTATTTACTAACTGATGATGTGCAGAAACATTGATATTCAAAGCATTGATTCCTATTCAACAAAAGACAGTAATATATAAAAAAAAGGAAAAAGATCAAAAAATGAAGGAAACCACTTTCCTTTTCTGAACAAACCTCATTACACAACAAACCGTATCCCTAGTAGCTCTTAACCCAAACCTTACTCTTTCAAATGTAAAATGATGGCCTTCGTAGAAATGGCTACTGACAGGCCATTCTATATGCACATTATTAATTCCACCTATGAAGAGGGAAATGAGAATGACAGTGAAAAATGTTAATTCACACATTTGGGGAATGGCTTTGCATCACTGCACTCTATATTATAATGCTTCACTTAGGAATAACTGAAATACGACATGTTTTAATGTGTTGGAAAGATGGGGATTTAATCTAGATAGGAGAAGTAAGGTTTTATATGATTAGATGTAGTCATGATTATCGATTTCTTCTTTGGATAAAAATGGATAGCAAACTAACCAGATACAAACTTTGACAGGTATTCACATATTCCACAGTGAATTATGAAAAGAAAACGAAATACAAGACAAACATCATGTAAATGTCAATATTTAAAACAAAGAATTCCTACAAAGAAGAGTTTCCTGCAGATCAAATATGTGTCTGCACTTTTAAGTCAGCAATCACTGAGTAACCAGTATATTAATGTTATCTACCCATTGTTAATATTTACAAGTTTTAACATAGATATTAGTTACAGTGTAAGATACTAACAAGGAAAACTGCCCCTTCTTTGAATATAACAAACTATTAATTTGCATGGCACTTTTAAATAAGAAACACTGTATGCTTTTTATAGCTTATTCTGAAGTCTGTTGAATGCTACAGCTGTATTACACTATGTAACATAATGATCATACACCCATATTGGGTTAGGGGAAGAACTCTGTTTCACAAGGATGTAGACTCAGTGGTCAGGGATTTCGAAATGCATGTAGAGAGTAACCTGGCCTTTGACCATCGTGTATCTATGATAGTAAGGATATCATCCTGTGTTGCGCAACTTATAAGCAAAGGTATGGCATCAAGGTCCAAGGATGTCATTGTTCAAAGAAAACTGTAGACTTGTCTCACACTTTGTGTAACTTTGGTAAAATAAAAAGAAAACCGCAAGTGATAATGGAGCACTATATCACACAAAATGAACTTTAATCCCCTGGTTTAGTGCTTTCAGCCAAGAATTAGGCCTTCAACAGAACAAAGTGTTAAAAAACTGTCTCATTTTTATACCATCATCAATACACGTCACACCAATCAAATCTCATTTTACTTAAACTTAATGTAAAAACTGTTTAAAATGTGTTTCAATAAAAATGCATTTTAAATAAAGCATACATTTCTAACAAACGTATAAGCTATTTACATTTGTTGTAATAAGCTTTTCTTTTCAACACAGCTTTATAGTTGACACCATTGTTAAGCCCTGGTGCCCTGCATGCATCTAATAAAACCTGCCATTTAAACTCTCTAAAATCTAGTTCCCCATCTCTGTCTCCATTAAAGCCCAATGGAACATGATCTATAACTGTAAAAAGAAACTTAACACTGTTTCTATAACTGTAAAAAGAAACTTAACACTGTTACTATAACTGTAAAAAGAAACTTAACATTGTCATTGTTCACCTCAGACCAATCACTGAGTACAAAGCACCCTTTGGTATGTACCACAACATGCATATGCAACAACTGAAGCATCCATAGAAGCTCCTCACAAAAAAGAATACAGGGCTTAAATTATATGTCCTATACCATATGCAGACTGCCTTAAAGCCCTCTCCCTATACTCAGTCTCCTACAGACTGCTGAGAGACAATGTATGACTGACCTACAAAGCATCCACTGATTCCCCATCTGATGGATCTGTTGCACATCTGCAAAACAGGTAAAAAATCAGAATTATCCAATCTAGGGACGTAAATCTAGTGTGAAATATAAATAGCACACATTAGAGGGACAGGTATGTGTCTCAGAGAATACCCTTCCCTGAAACAGGCTTCCCATCCATGTGAAGCAGAGTTTTTCCCTAACCCAATTCAAACATTACTTGAACCAGTGAATGGGGCATTGGAAATGTACCCCTGGTCTGGCAACTACATCTCTATTAGACAGGGCAGCTTGTAAAGTTTTGACCTCTCATGCCCAACCCTAAATAAAATAACCCAAGGGTATCAAAACTTGTCAGAAAGTTTTGAAAGCATGGCCAGGCTTATAAAGGCCCACAGGGACATTAGTGTTGTAATCACCTATGAACCTATAGATATCACCTATCCAAGGAATGTAGCTAAAAGAGCATGAGATTGTTGAGTGGCAGTATTCATTAGTTTCATTAGTTTGATTGAGGAAGGGTAGCATTGTCTCAGATTAATAGTTGTTTAGTTAGAGAAATGGAAGGTACCTCAGTCAATGCACTGTTCATGGGAACTTACTCTGAATAATTAAAATGCTACTGGTCGAATTGCTGAATAATGCATGAGTGCTAGAAAATAATTTTAAGTCAAAAGTGAAATGTTATTTACCAAGATATGAAGGTGTATACAGAATACTATTGGCTTGTCCAACTAATTAACTCAGTACCTACTGCATTTCCTTTTGGTCACTTGCTAATGTCAACTATCTACAAGGGAAAGTTAAAAAAATTATAAAAAATGCAGCAAGTGTCAAACCCATATCTGTGAAATGAAAATGTTTTGTATTTCCACAGCATAGTTCATAGACTGGAATATAATCTCTGTGGCTTTACAGCAAGGAATTATAATAATGACTGTTTAGGATACAACTGTTAATATGGGGGTCAGGGCTGCCACTACTTCACAGTGGGTAAAGATGAAGACTTCTGCTCTAGATGAGACCCAGATTTGCCCATGCCTTTACTTAGAAATGTGGATGTGTGTGTGTATGCATCACTGTCTGTCTGTCTGTCTCTCTCTCTCTGACTCTGTGCATATAGTTATGGAGTAAGGCATGGGGACTATGCATAGTTCAGATATTACTGCATGCACAGAAGTGTTGTGAGGCATGAGCCAGAAGGGCCCTGGGCTTGTAGTAATATCTGTACCACGCACACTCCTAAGTGCCTCATTATACTTGTACAATAGGCATTTGTATGTGTGTCATTATTGAGTTTTAGATTTAGTACTTTATGTGTAATAATTATATGTTCTGGGGAATAATTTTATGTAAAATAGTTCCTCCACCCATTGTTAGCTAAATAATTGCTGTGCAGAGATGTAACATTTCACTCTGTGGAATTATGGTGAGAAATATGTAGAGTAGTCATTTAAGGTGCCTACTGTCAAACTTTTGTGTGTTGTTGCACAATTTAATTTGTAAACAAGTGCAAACATTTCTCAAAACCTCAGCAGCAGTCCTGAATCTTCTGTGCACTTTCTGAAGTAAGTATTTTCAGACTTAAACTAAACTCAGCTTAAGGTCATTCATTTTCAGCATAGCATAAGTCCAGCTATGTGAGATAGTCACAATGACAGTAGATTTATGAGTAATAAGATCATTTAAATTTACTGTGACACAGAGCTACAGGCAATTACTGTCTGACTTCCATAACTAAGGACTCAGAGGTGAAAGAGCGCAGATAAGGAGATTTAAACACCATTAGCACAGTGTTTCACAAAAATTATAGGCATAATCATTTTGGTGACAACTCTCAAGAATGAAGGACATGCATATGTAAGCAGCATAGTTTCCCACTACGTCATTCTTGTTAAGTTGGTTTTCTTGCAGTATGTTTGTTGCAATCTTAAAAACATTCACATTTTGGTGACACTCCCAAGAAGAGTACATATCTTAGCAGTAAAGTTATTCCATTTCATCATATTTGTTGGTTTAGCCGATGACATTCTTGTTGTCCTTATTTAACTGAGTTTCTTTGGTATTGTCATTTGTTTATTGCTATATCTGCAGTGTTTTATTTTTGTGACTGTGCTTTCAGAATTACTTCTTAGTTCAACAGTGCCTGGGTTAGAGTGGTTTACTTTCCATTTTCGGTTGCTATGGGGACTGCTTGTCTTTATTCATTTCCTGCATTGCTTTTTTTTCTGATCATGGGGTTATATGTTCATCAAGATTTTATTTTACCTTTCTGTATGCTTTTAGCTGCTCTTGATTTGTAATGTGCATATATTTGATTTTTAGTGCACTATTTAGTGGAAAGTGTGTTAGTTTGTGACAGAATCCTGATTCCTGGTTTGATCTATTTCTTAATATTGTCTTTATTCAGATTTAATTGAGTATGAGTTAGGTGTGGTTGATTTTTTGTTAATATTTCTGTGGTTGATAGTTTTCCAGTTATGTGACATTTCTAGATGGTGTCAGTCTGTTGGATTTTGGCTGTTTCTAATGCTTTAGAAAAACATGTTGATAATGATACTCATGTTACTGAACTTGGATTCCAAGCTTTGCAGTCGGTTCTCACTCCGGATTAATAAGCTTTTTAAAGCATTTTCTTTGAAAATGGGGAACTTACTTTGAAGAACTGACCTACTAACTTTGGAAAAAATTTCTTTCTTTCTCTTTCTCTCTCTCTCTCTCTCCTCTTCCTGCTTGTGAACAACAGCTGTCACCAACCCCTCTCCTCATTCACTATGTCTAAGGGACCAAACCTAGCCTACCCTAGGCCCAACCCAGCCCCCATTGAGCTAGTGAAGAGAATGAGTACACTGGGGCATCTTCAAACTGCAATAAGAGAGTGTGGCTAACCTCCCTTCTACTCTATGGCAGCCATGCTAGCTCTGCTTTCAAGAGGTCCATGCATTCACAACCTCTCGGACAAGTATATAATAGTTGCAGCATTGAGCTCTGCACTCCCATCCTCCCTGCCTGGTTCTTCCATTGCTAGTATTAGTCAAACACAGGACATCTGCAGCATAATAAGGGCTTTATCTCTTTATGCCATGGGGCTGAATTAGAAACCGTCACCATGAAGAATGTATATCTTGTAGAAAATCTCAGAATACTGGAAAATATAAATCCTATTGTACTAGAAAAGTAAACCAGCGATCACAATCCTTTTTGATATATCATGGATACTGAAAAGACATTTGACAGTAATAGGAATTCACTAGGTATTTCTTATGTAAACAGTATTTCCCTTTAACTTTTAAAATCTAAGTACACAGAGTTCTTAACATTAATGAGTAATTCAGAAAAAACTTAATCCATTAAAATATCAGAATCATTCTGTGTAACTAGCTGTATGGTGTTTGCTATCATCATCAACCCTCAAGTCTGTATGAACTTAGTCTTTTTAAGGAACCACTATAGAGTATGAACTTGTATACCAAGCTATCAACTTTATGAATGTGTCTCTTCCTTATAAATATATATATTTTTTAAATATATTAAGTAGTAAGATTACTAAGCTGCTAAGTAAACAATTGCATTCTAGTCTTAAATTTGTACTGTACCTGAAGTTGCTATTATCTGTTTAGTGGAGCTTATCTCCCCGGGCCTCTACTGAAAATGGACATGTATCCAGTTGGACCAGTCTGGTCAACAAATGTAAAATAAATAAATAAAATAAAATAAATAAATAAAAACCTTTTCTACTTTTACATGCGGTTATCTCATCACCTGTCAGCATTTCTTTCAATTTAGAAACACTGTCCTACCTTCTTTGACAAATATACCCATCTGCTTACATCACTTGGTTAGATGTCTTAATATCCACTTGCCTTCTCCTTGTCTTTTCTAAATCTGCTTTATTGAATCATTTTCTGCTTTCTAGCACATGACTGAGCCATGATAATTTATTTTTGACATTCTTTCTAATTGGGGCTGCTTTGGTTTCTGCTCCAATATTCTCATTTCTTTATCTTTCTCCATGTATTATCCACATCAGACACATCATTGCAAGCCTTCTCAACTGATCTGCCTTCACTGTCAAGGTTTCTGTGACTTTCAGAGTCACTGCTCACACCACTGTTTGTACACCATACTTTTCATCTTTGGCATTTGTCTGCCGCACACTACCTCTGAAATGTGCCAATTGGCTGCTGTACCTCTGATTTGAGTTTGATCTCCTCATTCAACCTTACCTCCTCCTCTCCCACTTTTCACATACTTAAGTGTTTAATCTGTTCCATGTTTTTCCCTTCTATTTCAGTTTTAAGCTTTTTGTGAATTTCCGCCATTTGTTCCCATGACCACTCCCTTTTCTGTGCTCAGTTTTATACCAATTTTGCATTCCATTCCCTATCATTTTTTGAAGTTCCTGCTCAGAGTCTGCTTCTCATCCTATATCATCTGCATACAGCAACTTTGTCTGTCCCCTCCAACTCACTTGTTGATGTAGTCCGTCACCAGTGTGAACAGCAGTTGGCTCAAAAATGGACCGTGATGCATACCACTCCCACTGGTAATGCCCTCTGTGATTCTAAACAGTTTGTACTTTTGTCATTTGGTTCCTGTACATAGCCTACACTAATTCTAACAATTTTTCTAGGACTTAAAGTTTTAATCATGGTGTCTTATGGATAAATAAGACCTTGAAGTGTTAGTGTATTAGAATATTTTTACCAGGGTATGACCAGTCTTAATGAACCATTTTGAGGCCCAGTTTTGGTTGTACACTAAGACAAAGACAATTAATTATATAATTAAGTAAGTATTGGAGTAAATACCTATAGAAAACTAGAAAATAAAATGACTATAAATATACAGGTTTAGCCATATAGTAGGAGAACCACAGGAACAAGTTTGGCAATGGAAGGGAACTGTTTACAATATATACGCAATATATAATGAAGTAAGGGAATATGAAAGCAAAGCTGTTTGAAGACGAAAATTGTAAGGAGAACTGAGTGAGTAAGGATAGGAAGAAAGTAAAGGCTGATAGTGTAAGGAGAACTGAGTGAGTGAGGGTGGGAGGAAAGTAAAGGCAGACAGTATAAAGAGAACAGAGTGAAGGTGGGAGGAAAGTTAAAGGCGAATAGTGTAAGGAGAAATGAGTGAGTGAGGGTGGCAGGAAAGTAAAGGCAAATAGTGTAAGGAGAACTGTAACTGGCAACCTCTAAAATACCTCAAACTAGATGATGCAGTTGACTGCTTTAATAAAACATTCCTTAATTATCATGCCCCTATAAGACATTCCCAAACTAGAGCCCAACCATCCCCATGGCTACAAAAAAAACCTAAGTTTGAAATGAAAAACAGGGATAAAACCTGGGACAACTGGCGCAAAACAAAAGACCCCTCTAGTAGACAAAAAATTCCTAGAACTTCGCAATAGAACCAAAAAGCTTATAAAACAGGACAAAATCCAATACTACCAGTCTGCCCTTACCTCCTCCCAGGAGAACCCCATACGATTCTGGTCCTCAATAAACTCCATCCTCCACATAGGTAAAGTAAGTACACCCAGTCCTAACATAACTCACTCCTCCGAAAATATTGCTACCTCTTTCAACAATCACTTCACACAAACCGTACTATCACTAGCTAGACAACACAACCCCCCCCCCATAAACTCACACCCTCAATTACAACTAGCAATCTCTGCACTAGCTTCTCTTTCTCTCCTGTTCCTACCTCCAAAATAAAACAACTATTAACTAAACTTAAACCCACCAGATTAGCAGCAGACAACCTCCCAAGTGAATACCTTCAACTTGCAGCTGACACTCTAGCCTACCCAGTATCACTCTTGATTGACAGATCTCTGTCAGAAAGTTATGTTCCCACACTATGGAAAGTCTCACACATAATTAACAGATCTCTGTCAGAAAGTTATGTTCCCACGCTGTGGAAAGTCTCACACATAATTAACAGATCTCTGTCAAAGTTATGTTCCCACACTATGGAAAGTCTCACACATAATTCCCCTACACAAAGGAGGCCCCTCCACAGATCTAACCAGTTACCGCCCCATAGCTATTCTCTCGCCACTCTCCAAAATACTAGAGAGATGCATTCATTCTCAAGTCTCAGATCACCTCCTTGGTAACAACCTCCTCTCCAACACACAACATGGTTTCCGACCTAACCATAGCACCAACACCACCTTGCTCACTTTCTCTAACACTATCTTACAAAATACAAATACTGGTTATCTCTCCTCAGCTACCTTCCTAGACCTTTCTAAAGTTTTCAATTGGTCCCACACAAGCTTTTTTCAATAACCTATCATTCTCTCAACCAGTCATCAACTGGTTTCAGAGTTGCCTATCTGACCGCCAACAAGCAGTTGTATGGCAGAATGACCTATCCCCCCAACTACTAATCTCCATAGGGGTTCCCCAAGATTCCATTCTGGGACCCCTACTCTTCTCTATTTTCACCAATAATCTAGCCTCAGCCACAACACAAGGCACACTAATATAATACGCGAATGACTCAACTATCATCTGCACAGCCCACTCCCTACCCGAACTCAAAAAGTCACACAGGAAGCATTTTCCTCTGTTGAAACTTGGTTATCCAATGTCCAACTAATACTCATCCCAAACAAAACAAAATTACTAATCTTCCAACCCACCAAACTTACCCTAGACAGCTCTCACTTTAACATCATAGCAAAAGACGCCACCATCCATCCTACAGAAGACACCAAATTACTAGGAGTAGAAATAGACAATAAACTGAACTTTGACATTCACATTTCCATGACCATTAAAAAAGTACACAAAACACTAGGAGCATTATATAGAAATCAGCAACTACTTATCAAAGCAGCAAAGATTTCAGTAGCAAATTCTCATCTTATCTCCACCCTACTTTATGCCTCTCCAATATTTACTAACCTAAGACAATGCGACCTAAATAAGCTTGAAACCTGCTACAACAAAATCACCAAATTTGCCACAGGGGCTTCCTACCGTACTCACCACTGTCTCTCACTGGCAGAACTGGGCTGGCTAGACTTCCCCCACCTTCTTCAATTGTACCAGCTTGCACTCACCCACAAACTAATAAACCAACCACTATAAGTCCCATCTCTCCAGAATCTACTCCAACCCTACCAAACCACAAGACCACTAAGATCCATACACAAAAATCTCCTACAGGTCACAAGAGCCAATAACTCTGCTGGAGAAGCATTATTCTCCTGCACTATAGCCAAACTATGGAACTCCCTCCCACCCTCAATTACCTCTGTAACTTCTTGCACCCACTTCAAATCCATATTAAAATCACACTTAAAAACTTGCCAGATATGCCCTTGCAACCCCCCTATAATACCATCCACTCCACCTACCCACTACCTCTCTCTGCCCCCCTATCAATAACCTGCTCTTAGCAAGTCTGGCTACTCATGTTCCCAGCTATCTACCACATAGTACTAACTTCTTGTAGCAACAACTGCTAATGGCTATGTACCTCAAAAGCAGATTGAATCAATTGTCCACTGATGAATCTCAACTATATTTGTAACCATGTTTAGCATCTGTCACCATGTTTTAAAATTGTACTATGTTCTACAGCTGTTTTACATCTGTTTTATTCTTGTATTATGTCCTCAGCTGGACTAATGTCTATATTTTTAAATACTATGTTTCTTAACTGTATAATGTAAGTAATACTTACTGTGGAGCTTTTCTCACCGGGCCTCTGCTGAAAACGGACCTGCATCCAGTCGGACTCTCCCGGTCAACAAATGTAAATAAATAAAATAAGTAAACTGAGTGAGTAAGGGTGAGAGGAAAGTAGAGATACTAGACTGAAATGTATAGAGATGGTTTAGATTACTGAAAAAAGCTAGTTGTCAACAAAGATGATTATTTGTTTAATGAGATATTATGTCATGTCTTTCTTGTGGATTTCATGAGGTGATGTTTAACATGGTCTGAATTATAAGTCTGTGTTATTTCTACTATTAGAGAGTGTTGGTGCCAGAAATGAGAAATTCTGGTTGCTTATGTGAAGTTTTATGAATGCAATCAGAAAAGTATGTGTTGTTCTTTTTAATTGGAAGCACATAAATGGTATTTTGTAGGTCTAGTGGTATGTTTGCTAATAAGAAAAGGATAAATTCAATTTCTAGTACTTCCAATAGGAAGAAACCTGGTAGCAGATCATACCTATTTTGAACTGTGAACCAGTTTGCCTTATAAAAGATTGATTAAAGGTGCCTGGTTTTAAGGGCTAATGTGATAGTGTCAGATGGCATTGGTCGTGGCTTGCAAAGAGAATTTATTTTTTGGTGAGACTGAGACAATGGGAGAAGCACATATTCTAAATGAGAGAAAAGTATACCCTTACCTGTCAGGAGAGAATGTGGTACTGGAAGTTTGAGCATTTGGTCAACCCATAATCCTAGACATCAGAATTGGTCTGTGGTTTCTAGCTGATTTTTATCTTCAGTTGTATTTCAATTTAAATGATTTCAAGCCTGCATAAGGTATAGCACTGCTGGTGATTCCCTGCTAGGGTTTCTCACCCACCTCTCATTTGTCAGTCTTCTTTTTAAACCTGGTAATTTTAAGCTTCCTACCCCTATTGTAAATTGAGCATAATAAGCTTCTCCTGTTCTACACTGCTGCTGATATCTTGATTTTTTTATTTGAATTATTGATTTGCCTTCCCTTGTGCTTATATCGAAAAAAATGCATTTTGCCTCTTAATGATTGTTGTACTAATTTACTTCATCTGAATTCATTATCTAGCTAGCTGTTGGATAAAGTACTATATTTTTACACTCTAGCAAGCATTTATTTTCTCATCAAGGTCTGTGGATTTTCCTTCTAGTGCACTGGGAGGTAGACTGGTCTGTCTTGGTTGAGGAAGCACTTGAAATTTCTGCATGTATTTTTATTGTCTGGAAAACTTATTAGCCAAATTATCTTGTTTTTAGTGCCTTTATAAATTATGTACATTTGAATGGCTCTTGTCTCATTTATACAAAGCGAAGTACATCAAGAGGACTGGGTTTATTAATCTAGTGGTTATACATGTTTTCCAGGTCTTTCTGAGCTGGGAAACCCACAAAAGGGCTCTAAGTATTTTTTTTCACTTCTCTTATATACTGTGACTGTACTTCAGCAGTATACAAAAAAAACTAGTCTGTTTGCTGCTGCGTTTTGCTGTATTTTATTGCTCCATTTGTTGCACTTTGACTGTATTTCACACCAACTGCTGCTTTTACTTAATTTAAGAAAATATCTTTTTCTGCATTTTATTCTGTTGCTATTATTAATCCAAGAAAAACAGTACTGCTTTTTCCACTGTTGCTTATTTAATTAAAAAAATCCTGCTTTTTTCTGTTCCGTTGAACTTCTTTTGGCCATAATATAGCCTGGATTCAGACCAGCTGAATTCAGTTCTGTTTGTAGATTTAGTACTAAAAATCAGGACATCTTTTTTTGGAGAAGCCCCCCTGTAGCCTCATGGCAGGAGTGTACAGTAGGACTATATAATTGAAGATTACTGGTTCAGAACTCAGTTTGAGCTATTTTATTGGTGCAGGGCTCAGTTTGAGCTTTTTCATTTTTTCTTTGTATTAGCTGCTTTACTCTTGCTTGCATCATCATGCACCACCATGCAGAGGGGGTAACTCTTGGTGGTTATAGATGCAAAAGTGCAAGCAGAAGTATCTTCCATTAGAAGCAGCTGTTGTCTAGTAGAGGAGTTCTTGAGTAGCTCTCAGCTGTTCAGTGAACCACCTAGCAGAGATTTTACCTCTTACCTATCAACATCAGACCCTATAGATCACCTATTTTGTAGACCTCCTACTGTATATCAAAAAACAAAACAGACAGCACTCAACTGGAGTAAATATCTAGTTTTAATGTGCAAAAAAAAAAAAAATTAAAAAAATAGATATTTGCTCCAGTTGAGTGCTGGCTGTTTTGTTTTTTGATATTGCCTTTTGAGGCTGTGCACCTGCCGTCCTTGCAGAGGTTTTGGTTTGGGGAACTCCTATTGTATATGCCATAGGTTAGTCACCCTAAAGTAGCTCTCTGCCTGACACCCCCATCTCTTTCTCCTTATCTGCTGAGATACTAGGTTCAAACCTTACATTATGGACCGTCAGTTTCCCTCTATTTCTCCTGCCAGCCTGGTGGACATGGGCTTTTTGAGGCAGTGTAGCAGCTGCCTCATGTATACTGACAACCCTTACTTCTAAATCACTCACATACAATTTGGAAGACATGCTCCTACACTAAGTATCTGGAATTACTGCTCTCTCGTGCCCAGAACAGCAACACTAAACAGCTTATCAGCTCACACACCACAACTCCTATTCATAATATGCACCCAACACATAAACCTTTATATGCAGAGGTACTCTCCAGAAACCTTGCTAAACACCAGAGACCCCAAAACAAAACATGCTACACCTAACATAATACCCAAAGCCCCCAATACACATAAAAACACTAGCACCTGTGTCTCACCAAATAAGCTCTTAAGCCAATGCAAAACTATACTAAATGTTTTAGTTATAGGTGACTCAATAGTAAGGCATACAGATGCCCCACTCACCAGGTTGAACAAGGAGAAGGTTATGGTCAGCTGCCTGTCTGGTGCCAGGATTCACCAGATCACACATGACTCAGGTCTGTCAACAACAAGTACCAATGTGACTCCATTGGTGTGATTGACTTGAGACATACCTCTCCATACTATATGATGTGAGATATGAATTGAGCTCTCAGAATATGTGTCCCAGGCTGGTATGTCCCTAGCTTTGAGTAGCATTTTACCCTCACCTAGGATGATACCAAAATTAAAACAGAAAATGACTGACTTCAATAATTGGCTTAGTTTCTGGTGTCATTCTAAGGGGATCCAGTTCCTGTCAGCCTGGGATGACATGGTGGATAGACCATGATGCTTTGCCAGAGATGGTCTTCACCTGGCAGCTTTAGGATTTCGGTTACTGGCTAAGGCACTTGTCTTCTCCATAATGCGTTTTTAGGCACAGTCACAACAACAAAAGTCCCAACGTGAAAATATCAAACACAAAGAAACTAAGGGTCGTGCTGCTAAATACTAGGAGAGTAAATAAGAAATTGCACTCTGTGGAAGCACTCATTTCCCTGGAAGATGTTGATGTCTGTGTAGTCACAGAAACCTGGCTCAAGGCCACGGAAAGTACCCCGGTCTTGCAAGGGTAGAATGCCTTCCACACTTTTAGACTGAAAATTGAAGGTGTCAGAACCAAAGAAGTTGGAGTATCTGTCTTCATTAAAGATAATTACACCTCTAGACTGGTTAGGCAAGAAAACTCTATGGAGCTACTCCAAGTCCAAATTACCATGGGCAAGACCTTCCTTTAGGTCATCTTCACTTACAGGTCCCCTTCCATGAACCAAGCTACCCACACAGCTTATTTAGACCTATTTGACAATTAAAGTAGAACCTAACACCCCAGTCATGGGTGACTTTAACTATCCTTCCATTAATTGGAACACTTTTATATGAGCCCAAAATTATGTGCACAAAATTTCCTGGAAGTTGTTAACTCAAATGCCCTGGAACAAATAGTGCACCACCCGAAAAGGAGTCCAGTATTCTAGACCTGGTCCTCACCAATATGAGTGACCAATGCAATGCCTCAAATTAAGGGCCTGCACTGGTTAAATCCAACCATAAATCAGTCATCTTTGAAGTAGCAATAGCACCAGAACTCCCCAAAGGAGAAGTCAGGCTAAAAAACTTCACCAAAGCTAACTATACCCTCCTAAGGGATGGTATAATCAGCTTCCAAGCTAAAGTTTCCACAGATAGCATTGACTGATATACTAAGGTATACACTGATGCCCTGTATAAACATCTACACAGATGTATAGACACATCTGTGCTTGACAGGATTAAAGCAAGATCCTCAAGAAAAAACAAACCATCCTGGTGGACGTCTAGCATTAAAAAATTGTACAATAAGTGAAAGAAGCTGCTGTCTAAAAATACAAAAGTGAGATCCCAGAACTGGAAGAGCACCCTCCTCAGCCTAAACAAGCAAATAAGACAACTTATGAAATCTTCAAAACTATAAGAATAATTTAGCAACCATAGCCAAGGATAACCATAATGCTTTCTTCAGCTACATCCGCAACCTAAAAGGTAGGACTCAGATGTGTGCTGAACTAATTGTGAATGGCATCATACACAGTGACCCTGCAGAAATTGTAAACCTGCTAGTGGACAGGTTTGGCAAAAATTTCACACACCTATCACCCCAAGCATACCACAAACCATGTCTTCATCATCTCCTCCTCCCTGTATCTCTAAAGAGCAAGTCATCAATGCTGTCTCCAAGGCTAAGAACACAGCCTCCATGGGACCAGACAGCATACTGGGCTGTGTTCTTGATGTTCTAAAACTAGAGCTAGCTACTCCATTAGGCACTCTATTCAACCACAACCTGATTACTGACTTTTTCCCCACTGAACAGAAAACAGCAACTGTTACTCCCTCCACAAGGGTGGCTAGGCAACAGAGCCGGGTAACTATAGACTCATAAGTTTAACCAGCCTCATCTGTAAGGCAATGGAATGAATCATCATGGGCTTCATAAATAAGGATAGAGGTGATCTCCATACCCTGGATATGTCCGATTTCGGTTTTGTCAAGGGCAGGTCATGCCTGCTAAATCTGGTGGACTACTTTGAGAACATGACTAGAGCCATAGGCAAGGGCAAAGCCCATGCACACAGACTATCTTCATTTGGCCAAGGCCTTCGATACTATCCCACATTTGGGCATCATTGACAAACTAACCCAGTTGAATATCAACCCCTATGTTTTCAGATGGGTTGCAAACTGGCTCACAGATCGACAACACTCAGTCAAAGTAGGAGACTTTACCTCTACCAGCAGACCTGTCACAAGTGGGGTCCCACAAGAGTCAGTGCTGGGCCCCCTCTTGTTTTACATATAGTTCTCAGAAGTCCAGGCCAAAATGGAGGGGCTGTGGCTAACCAAGTTTGAGGATGACTGCAAATTGGGTGCTATTATTGAATCCCCTAGTAATGTCAGTGTACTTCGAAAGGAGCATACACAGACTAATGACTGGTGCCAAAGCCCTGGTCTTAAAAAAATGCTAAAAAATGCATCATCATTCCCTTCGGTAAAAACAATGTCCCTGCTGATTATTATAGAATCATGTGATCTTAGGATGTTACTAGGCTCGACCCAGAGGTCATTTCAAGCCTAGCCATTTAATCCCCATGTAATACCACAGATACTGTAGTCAATACCCAACATTGTATTTATTAATGACTGTCCATGTCTAGGAGGGTTGTGGGCACTAACCCCAGTAAGAATTTATGGAGCTCCATCCATTCATCCAGGTTCCTTTTGAACAGTATCATAGAGGTGCTCTGCTTCACATGAATTGGCAGCCTATTCCAAAGACATGTCAGTTGTTCGGAGACAAATCTGTCCCTCCAATATGTCCTGTTCAAGTCGCAGGTCATATTTGGGTCCCTGGAACAGGTAGCTGTAGTCCCATTTGATTTACAGATGTGCAGAATATTAATTAGGTTTGGATCAAAGATTGCTCTGTAAGTAAGGCCTAAGTCTTCCCTAAAAAGTCTATGTGATTCTGAGTATAGTGACAGGGACTTTAGTCGGTCTGCATAAGGCATGTACTGGAGTCCCTTGGTCTTCTTAGTTAGAAACCTCTGAGGTCACTCCAATTGCTGCAGGTGCTTAGTACGGTACATGCTGAAAGGGGTGTTATACTCAATTATGGGCCAGATTAATGATGAATATAGAGGGGTTATAACCTCCTTTGCTCTTGAGGCAATGCCTTTGCTAATCCAGTGTGCAATGTAGAAAGCTTTCCTTACTACAGTAGACACAGCATGTTCAAAGTTACGACGATCCCAGATCTCGTACTCTATCCAATTTAGTAGTGAGAGACCTGGAAACACAAGTATACTGGGACCTTGACTTTGACCATGTGTCTACTGTGGTGAGGAAGGCATTCTACATCACTCACCTGATTATCAAAGGCATTGCCTTAAGAGCAAAAGAGGTTATAACTCCCCTGTACTTGTCCCTCATCAGGCCTATTATTGAATATAATGCTGCCTTTGGTATGTCCTGTACCAGACACCTGCAGCAAATTGAGGACCTTAGAGATTTCTAAGAAAATTCATGGTCTTCAGCACAGTGACTGTCACTGTACTCAGTAGCATACAGACTACTTAGAGGCAACTTAAGTTTGGTTTGCAGGGCTATCTCTGATCAAAATCTAATGGAAATGCTGCACATCCATAAGTCAAATGGGACTAGTCACTTGTTCCAGCGACCTCAATCTACTCTGCAACATAAACAAGACCTGCTGAAGAGACAGATAAATCTGTCAGAGGTTGGCCATCCTCTGGAATAGGCTTCCAATCCATATCAAGCAGATCACCTCCATGACCCTGCACGACCTAGATGACTGGATGGGAAACCATAAATTTATGCCAGTGATTGTCCTAGCTTCTCTCCTGGACATGCATAGTCTTTGCTAGAAAAACCTTGGGCATAGGCAATATTTCTCATCTAGTATTATATTGGGATTTAAGGGCTAGGCTTGTAAAGACCCTCAGGTCAATAGCTTAGTAACATCCTATAAACCTATGAACATACAGAGCAGAAAATACAAGATGAGAAATAGTTATAATGCTAAAAATGTAGTGTCCCTCAAAAAATATTACCTCTTCTCTGTAGCCCTAAAAACTAACCATGACTGTCTGGCAGTTTAGTACAGATGACTGAGCAGCAGGCAGGTTTTATAGTACAGACATGAGTTTGATTGCACTCAGTCTCCTTTTGTCTACACTGTGAATTTTAGAAATTCAATTAACTTGACAATGCTCCTGTGATGTCTGTTAAAACAGACAAGTGCAAACTTGTCACTAGCACATTTACCCAGTTTACATTCAAACAATTGAAATATTTTATGTAAATGTATATGTAAAAGGAAGACTTCAAGAATGTCTAGAGACACTGTAACAAGTATAGCAAAATGGAAGACCTTATGTCTTTGATCGGATCTGCTTCATAAAGTTAAAAAAACAAAACATAGAACTTCTAATCATTGAGACCATAACATTGAACTGTTAATACATCAAAAATTCATATTATTATACCTTATAACATCGCATTTCATTCAGTGGAGTTGTGTAAACTTAAAAAAGGGTAGTATGCCTTTAAGACATTGTATTGTGTACCACAAATCAAAGAAAAAAAAAACAGACTATGGCAGATATTAATTTTGCAAGCCCAGGTTCTATCAGAAAGCTGTATAATGCAACGCTGTCACAAAAAGGCAAACCATTGTTAATAACAGAAGGTTATGTGCATAATTTAGAGTGCAAATTAAAAACTAAAATGTACTAGTGTTGCAAATATAAACTATCATGCACATGTAAAGGACATGCTGTCAGCATTTCATTGAGTAATGGAAAGCAGTTAGTTCAGTCTGTTTCATATAGCCATGCAGGAGATCCTGTAGAAATAGAGAAGTATACTTTATGTACAGAATTAAAACATAGAGCTGCTGTATCACGAGATATACCCTGCTTGCTAGTAGATGATGCTATCACAGCTTTGTATTAGAAACGTACCTTGCAGGATGCGCAGTAGCAATATGGAAACCTTTTTATCAAAGTAATGCTATCTCAGAGTTGGTATATTTCATTTTTAGGGGGTGTGGGGGATGCAGGGGGCACAGCCCCCCTGCAAAAATGTAAAGAAAAGTGTGATGTGGAGTGCAGAAGTCCAGATTTGTTTTTTCATGTTAGAAAAAAGGTGTGCTACAAAGACTCATCTGCAATATTGTTTCCACTGTTATGTAGGTTCGATGTTTAGAATGTCGATCTTATGATTATTCGACATTTTGAAATTTCAGTGTTGTGGTCTTGATGTTTAGTAGTTCATTTTGATTTTTCGACTTTATGAAGTAGATCCCTCTGATCTTATCTTAGAAACACAATTTAGAATTCTTCTGCACTGGTAAAGTTCTAATTACTCCAAAACAGATAGCAGACTGAGCTTCTCTACTTGATTCCTACTTCCAGGAAATAAACATTTCCATGGATAACCTTAATAGTTATTAAGAGTGTGTTTCTAGTACACTGGTATGGTGGGATGGCTTTGTTACATTCATTCTAATCACAATTTCCTACTTTTTTGGATTCAAACTTTGGGAAGTAAGGGAACTAAAAAGTGGGGAAAAATCAAAAACCCACTATGGAACTTTACCATTTAAAATTATCATTTAAAACAACTCTAGCGATTAGTTTTCTCAAAGTCCATAGTCTCTTACTTTCTAATTTAGCTTACTTTGGTTGCTTGAAGAGTTCAACTTCATAATTTTAAGTTTACTGAGCAGTTAAGAAGGGAAGGCAGACCACTGCTAATATTAACACCATAAATTAGAAGAGAAAAAAAATTAAATTAAAATATAATGAAAAATTGATGTTTTCCTCTTGACTGATAAAACCACTGCATATCCTATTTGGCGATTTATTGGATAATAATGTATCATTTTATATATATGTAGCATGCCCTCTGTTGAATGGATTCTTAATTCTCTTAGCTTCTCAGCTAATGTAGGTAACTAAGAAATAATCAATTTCCAAATATTTTGTGTAGCAAGTCTTTATGCTCTTGCAAGTAAGCTCTGCTGAGTGGACCAATTTATCTGATTAATGCTAGGCCTGTATGTCATTATTGTACTACCTTAACAATAGTCTTTTAAGTGTTACTGGTGCCTTATAAACAGATCATTTGAAAATGCTCTCCAGCTGATTATGGTCTGACTCTACTATGACCAATTTACCTTAAATATAATCATGGAACTTTTGACATCTGACTATGAACACCATTGCTTTCTCTGTTTCTGCACAGTGTGTCTGAGCATCAGTCAAAGCTATTTATCTGTGCTCTGCTGGACTACATTCCTGCAGTAGCATTGCTCCAATTCCTTGTTAACTAGCATCCACTTGAGGTATAACTGCTTGTAAAACATCATATCATCCTGCTGAACTTAGAACCATGCATCATTCAGCTCTAATAATTTCCTGAGTATTTTTGTTTTACATTACAAACTTGTAATGAATGTGAATATTGCACCATGCCAGGAAAAAGCTTAATAGGGACAATATGTTAAAAGATTTTCTACATAATCACTGTGGCAGTTACTTTATCAGTCTGATTTGAGACTTGCAGAAGTCAGGAAGTGACATGTTTATGGAAGAGCAGATACCCAAATATGGCATTTCTATTCAGTTTCAACCCTGCTGCTTAGTCTGTCCAGAAACTTGAATAGTCAAAAATCATATTCCTCCTTAGCAGTTATCCACAGTAGAAGATCACCAGTCACATTGTCTAACCCTGTTAGCCCTTCAAACATCACAGTTATTGCTATATGAAACACTTCTATAGCTGATGATTTTCCAAAAGATGATCTCAGAAAACTTTATCTTCCCAAAGTGATGTTGATTATACACAGCATTGAGATAGCTTCACCTAGCCTATTTCACCAAAATTCATGATTTACAAAGAGTACAGAGAACATCTTAGTATAAAGTGGGTAGTGGCAGTTTTAAAGTATTCATATAGGTCTTCAGAAGCTTTACTACTATCTCTGTACTTTCCAACCATCCATTTTATTCCTAATACTTAATTATTGCACCCATAGCTTCCATTTGTTTCAGGTCCTGTTTAATTTCTGCTAATACATACACTTATAACTCTTCTTGGTGCATGTATAACTGGTACTACCAAAGATGACAGTAATGAAGTACTCTACTGATAGAAGGTCTCATCCAGTAAATAAACCAAAATTTCTCTTTATAATCAAAGCATTTCAGGGATTTAAAACTAGTTTCTGATAGTGTACAACATTTTGCACACCTACAAAATATAAATACAATATTTTTTCCTTTAACCACAAACTTTGCTAACCTAAAATCATTTGTCTTAACTGACTGGAGCTTGTGTGGCATTCACAGCATGCATTATTCAACCAATTAGCAATCAACTCACCAAATATTTTTTTGAAATTCCATTGTGACAACAATTTCAAAATAGACTTGTAAGGAACAGAATCAAAGGCTTTAGCTAAATCAACATAAATTGCATCAACTCTTACTAAGTCTGCATAAAAAAATAATTAATTTAATAATTGGTAAACTCCCAGAAGAAAAGATGTCATTGTATATATCACAATAACTTGAGAATTATGATGCTGTAAATATTCCTAGTATAAGATGTTCAAAGATTTTACCAATTATGCCTGTTAGACTTATGGGCCTAAAATTATTCACACTGTGTGAAGACCCTGCTTTATGTATTGGAATAATGTTAATACATTTCCTATATGTAAAGGACAAACCCAGAAATCAAACTATTTTGGTATATGTGGGTCCATGGTTCCAGTATTACTATCTGAATACCCTTCAGGAAGAACTCATTAATCTCATCTAGGCCTGAAGAGGATTACTGTTTAATTTTACCCATTTTTTTTTGTCTCCAGAGGGACAGAATATTTGTTGTTAACATCAAATAAATTATCAGGAGAAGAAAAGTTTCTATTCATTGGGGTAGAAGAAAATGTTGGCAAAACGTTCAACCACTTGAGACAAGTTTGATTGACAATTTTTGCATCTTGGGACATCCATGGATTCTCATTGCACCCATTCCTATATTCAAAGTCAAAGTAAACTTTAATGTCGATCAAATATACACAGCAGTCCAAGCTTAACAAAATTATGTTGCTCTGGTCCTCATGCAAGACATAACAATGAACACATAGTCTGAGTGACAGACTAATACACATACAGTAACAATTAAAATATTAACGCAATAAATTACTTCAATTGGACAGGAAGACATTAGACAATATTATACTAGTAGGCATTGCAAAGACTATGACTTCACATTGTGACTTCTTAGATATTGCACTTCATCAGTTGTAGTATGATATATTCTGATGTTCATATTGCACATATATGAAGTTGTGACTCACTCCTGACTATTGCACATTTAGGAAGTAGTAGTATAAGAAATCAGGCTAATTCTACCAGTTATTGAAGCAATTTGCCAGAGTTATTACTATAGATGATACTTCACAGCAAGTGGCAAATTGATCTGAATATTCACTCATATACTTAAAGAAAGATTTCTTTTTAACCAGAGCATGTGTACCCAATGTTCATATGTCCTCTTGACTATGTTCATTAACTGTAATAATATTGTCAGCTTGAATATTTTATCAGTTTGTTTATTAAGACTGCATTTCTAGGGGGCATGGCCAAGATGGCTAACTGAGACCAGGAAATGGTGAAAGCTATATGACTGAAAACTTTTCTCAGACAGAAAATGTAATCAAACATTAAAATCTGAAGATGCTTGTTAGCTAATTTTACTCACTAATAGTCAGAGAAAAGATTGATAGTTTAAAGTTCTTCAAAAGCTGTAGCTTTTCTGTTGGAATTTCACCTTCTTGGTTAAGAATTTATTTATTTATTTATTTATTTATTTATTTATTTATTTATTTAACATTTGTTAACCAGGAAAGTCCGACTTGGGACAAAGCCAATTTTCAGTTGAGGCCTGGGGAGAAACGCTTCAGACGTATGTCTTTGTAAAGTGAGAGGAAACCAGAAAACATGGAGGAAATCCACAAGAATGCAGAGAGGACTTGCAGACTCTGCACAGAAGGCACTCCAGCTAAGAATCGAACTGGGGAACCTCTTGCTGTGAGGCAGAAACACCACCGCTGCACCACTGTGGCATCCATAAGAGAAAGAGACTTTAGCATAAGTCATTCAAGAAATGGTACACAGGATTCTTGTGTTAAAAAAAAATCCATTCAATACTATCCAGTATGCAGCATATATTACTTAAAATAGACAAACTGGATACAAAACTAGAAAGATTCAAAGAAGAGGCCAGAAAGAGCAGTATGGAAGAGACTTTGAATGATCACAAAGACTTTGAATGATCACAAAGACCTCTCACATTGGTCGTTTTGGGCCAATTCCTAGCTCCCTTCAGCCCCCTGCTATAAAACACGCTAAACGCGCGTAAGCGCGATTTAGCGCGGAGTTACCACTGTTGCACACAAGAGCAGCGGCGGTTAAACAAGGTTAAACTATTTGGGTCATCTAAATTCCACTCTTCCAATTTTCCCTTAAAACTACCTTCCTCGAGCTGTACTGCTGATCTAACCAGCATATCCTATAACTGAAAAGTTCATCTCTACTTGATTCCCAAGTAGACTATTCTCTATCTGTAAAGCCTAGCACTTACTCCTACAGTACTTGCACCTTGATAAAGCACTCTTATTATAGATAGTACCCCACCAGCCTAAAACCCACTTCCCCGAGTCCTTTGAAAGTCTCTTTATCTACTACTTCTAGTATGTCGAGGATCAGTTGCTAGTGTCCTCTCCAGCTCAACTGGTGAACCTGGGAATATTGAGGCAATGTTACAACTGCCTCATGTACACAGACAATCCTCTCCTTCTCCCACAAAACACAAATACATGCGAGAGATGCAACTATACGGCCAAACTGGAGGCTGAGCTCTCTCAACATAGGACTGGCAAGACCAGACAGGAGGAGAAGGTAACCACACACAATACATACCCAGTCACACATGGTACCATCACAACTTCAAATCATACACATACTCACACAAAGACATACTGGAGGCTCTGATCAAAAATTTACCAAAACAGCAGAGGCCACCAAAGCAGACACCCAAACAACTACCACCTCACGACCCAACACATGCAACACATAGACCACACAGTCAGAGTGTCAAACAGTCACAGCCCTTAAGGCCAAACAAAATGCCAGACACACTTGTCATTGGTGATTCCATAGTCAGACACACTGGCGTCCGCTCACCAGACTGAGTAAAGAGAAGGTCACAGTAAGCTGCCTGTCAGGCGCTAGAATCCGCCACATAACGCAAGCACTCAGGTCTCTCAACAGCAGGTACAAGTACGACTCAGTCATTGTCCACGCTGGTGTCAACGACCTGAGACGTACCTCCTTGGACTACATGAAAGGGACATCGAGGAGCTCTCTGATTATGTAGCCCAGGCAGGTATGACCCTGACCTTGAGCAGTATCCTACCTTCACCTAGAATGATGCCACAATACAGTGATAAGATGATCAGCTTTAATAATTGGCTTAAATTCTGGTGTCATTCAAAGGGGATCAATGTCTGTCTGCCTGGGATGACATGCTGGACAAGCCACGCTGCTTCAAGGGCGGCTTGCACCTGTCACCCTGGGCTTCCGGATATTGGCAAAGGCTCTTGCCACCCCCATAGTGCCTTTTTAGGCAAGGCTCAAATTCTAAACCTACCACCCTAGAACACCAAAAGGAAAAAACTAAGGGTAATGCTGCTCAATGCCAGAAGTCTCAATCTCAAGATGCACGCACTCGAGGCCCTTCTCAATATGGAGAACATCGATGTCTGTGCTGTGACAGAAACCTGGTTCAAGGCTCCTGAGAGCACCCCAGCACTAACAGGTTTCACCTCATATCATGCGTTCCGGCCCCAAAATCCGGACAACACCAAGAAAGGAGGGGTGTCCATATTCATAAAGGACACCCACACCTCAAGGTTGGTGGCAACGCATGATGCATCGGAGACCATCCAGGTGCAATTAACCATAGGCAAGACTGCTCTGCAATTTGTAGCATGTTACAGGCCACCCTCTCAAACTCAGGAACCTCACATGGCCTTCCTGAAAACATTGGAGGGATAAATGTATCTCCAAACACCATCATACTAGGTGACTTTAACTACCCTAATATAGACTGGGAACACTACTCAAGCCCGAACACTCTAACCCAAAGATTCCTGGAGTTCATAAACTCAAATGCCATGGAACAACTAGTCACCATCCCACAAGAGGAGAAAACATACTTGATCTCATCATCACGAACATGGGATCAAAATGTTCAACACCGAAGTATACCCCTCACTGGTGAGATCAGATCATAAACTAATCTCGCTGGAGGTCCTCATCCCGCCCCCACCTGAAACAAAAAGACCACAGTGAAAAACTTCTCAAAAGCCGATTTCACACTTCTAAAAACTAGTGTGGTCTCCTTTAAGGCCCCTGAGCCAGTGGTAAACATTACTCAAACCACTGAATCACTTACAAATGCCTTCTACCAGCACCTACAGGACTGCATGGATCAGGCAATCCCAAACAAAACTAAGACTCTCTGTACCAAAGGCAAGCGTCCAGTCTGGTGGACCCCAGCCATAAACAAGCTCTACAACAAAAGGAGGAAGCTACTACAAGATAGAGCAAAATCCTTGAAAGGTAAGACACCTTTGATCATTATAAGTAAAAACTAAGAGCTCTCATAAAATCATCCAAGGCAAATTTTGAGAGAAAAATCGCCAAGGACTCTAAAGAGAATCATAAGGCCTTCTTTAGCTATGTTAGAAACCTAGGAGGAAACTCCCAGATATGCTCAGAATTAGTTCAAAATGATGTGAAAATTACTGAACCTACACACATTGCCAACATACTGGCTGACAGGTTCAGTGCAAACTTCTCCCCTCCCCAAAGGAGAGATATCTATTCCAGAGGATTGTAGCCCCCAAACATCTCCAACGCCCAGGTGAGAACTGCCCTCACTAAGGCAAAAACACAGCATCCATGGGACCGGATGGTGTCCCCGGCTGTGTGCTTCATGAACTCAATGAGGAATTAAACCCACAGTTAGGACAGCTGTTTAATCTTAGCCTCACCTCAGGATACGTACCCAAGGAGTGGCGCGGCGACTGTGGTCCCACTTCATAAGGGCGGTGCCTCCACAGACCCTGGAAATTACCGCCCCATTAGCTTGACAAGCCTTATCTGCAAAGCCATGGAGAGGATCATAATGGAACTCATAAATAAAGACATAGGAACTTGCAGACTTTGGATCCAACTCAGTTTGGCTTTGTCAAAGGCAGATCCTGCCTCTTAAACTTGGTTGACTTTTTGAGACAGTCACCAAGGCCATTGATGAGGAAAGGCAGTCCATACAGCCTACCTCGACCTGGCAAAGGCCTTTGACACAATACCCCACTCAGGTATCATCGAAAAACTCATCAGCTTGAATGTAAACCCATACATCACAAGATGGGTTGCAAACTGGCTAAGTGACAGAACCCACAGGGTCAGAGTTGCTGGAGCCATGTCAGACTCAAAGCCTGTCACAAGTGGTGTCCCACAGGGCTCAGTCCTGGGTCCACTCTTGTTCGGCATCTACTTTTCTGAAGTACAAGCAAACACAGGAGGGTTATGGCTGACAAAGTTTGCAGATGACTGCAAACTGGGCACCATAGTCGAAAACACATCTGACACAGATATCCTCCAGAAGGGCCTCACAGAAATGGATAACTGGTGCCAGAGCCATGGCCTGAAGTTAAACGCCAAAAATGCATAGTCATACCCTTTGGGAAAAACAAGGCTACCCCTAGCTACCATATAGGTGGCAATCCACTGAGCACAGAAAAGTCATCAGAGATCTGGGGACCCAGGTTGACAGTAGCCTTTCGTTTGACACTCATGTTGCTAAAGTAGTTAGGAAAACCTTCTATATCACCCACCTGATCATGAAGGGATTCACATCTAGATCAAGGGAGGTCATCGTCCCCTGTACTCATCACTTATTAGACCTATGATTGAGTACAATGCCCGTTCGGAATGTATCTGACCAGACACCTGCTGCAGCTTGAAAGGCCCCAAAAGTTCCTCACCAAAAGGATAAAGGGTCTCAAAAATATGTCTTATGCTGCCCGACTGAAAGAACTCCAGCTCTATTCAGTCTCATACCGCTTGCTCAGAGGTGACCTGTGCCTGACATATAAGGCCATGTCAAACCCAGATTTGATGAATATGCTTCACCTCAAAAATCTAGATCCCTCAGAACCACAAGGCGGGAGACTTAAACCTTGACACGGTTATAAATAGAACGTGCTGGAGGGACAGATTCATCACCCAGAGACTCCCTATGCTGTGGAACAAAATCCCGGTACATGTGAGGCAGAGCACCTCTCTGGTCTTGTTCAAGAGGAATCTTGACCAATGGATGGGAGATTGCAGATATACCCCAGGGATTACTTCAGCGTCACTGCTTGACAGAGGCACAGCAAAATGATAGGCATAGTTTTTATTCAAACTAAAGGGGTGGTGAAAGCCACATAACTATGGGCTAGGCTTATAAATGCCCTTGGGCAGATAGCCTAGTATGAACCTATGAACCTATGAACCTATAAAACAACTGAAGGTGAGACTCAGACTGAATTCCTTATAAAACAAAATAAGTGTCTCATAGAAAAACTAAATTTAGAAAATAGACTGAGACAAAATAGCATTATAATTCATGGCATACCTGAAAGGTATGAGGGAGACAATATAATAAACATCTTAACTACTAGGCTGCATAAAGCATTAAATCTACCTGAAACATTATCTTTTGGAATTGAAAGAGTACATAGATTCCTTAGAGCACCTTCTAAGAAGGATAACTCACTACCACTCTCAATTCTTAAGTTCATGTCTAACTTGGAAAAAGATCAAATATTGAAAGCTGCATAGTCCAGCCCACCGATTAAAATAGGTGAACATGTAGTCAGATTTGATAATGATTATTGCAGTAAAGTAATGAGTAAAAGAAAATCCTGTTTACTGCTAATCAAGGAACTTAAAAAGAACAATATTTATTCCTTTCTGAAGAAACCAAAATATTTAACATGTAGGAGGAGGAGGCATCTTTTCTTAGCAGCAATAATATCCTTAAACATTATAACTCTGAGGAGACAGTCAGCTGAATTCTTGGAAAACTGCTTCTAAAACTAAAAAGCCTAAAAATAAAAAAAACTCTTATTGTCGAAATGAAGGGCTATTCTTTACTGAAATAGATTTGCCTTTTAAGTAATTTTTTTTGTACTGGACTTTAAGCCTCAAAACATATGCAAGTATCTATTTATATTTTAAGCTAAACATTTTTTCATGATGAGGAATATAAAGGGTTAGTTAGTTGTACTATTGTACTATATTTACTGTGAAATACTTAATATATTTCATTTAACTAAACCTATAAGTGTATTTCTAAATGTTAAATTCTTACTGTAAGAGAATGTCATTATATTATAAGCAATAGAATTGGTAACTTTAAAGCTATATACATTAAGAATTTTATTTGTTCAACATTGCTTAGTATATGCATAGCTGGGTTAAGTGAATGTCAGATCTAAGTGGTATGCTAATTAGAGGTGTTAAAGTGCTGGTTATTTTGTTTTCTTTGTTCCTGCTTCACCCATTCCTTTCACAGATCATTTATGAAGCAACTGATACTCAGAGGGAAAACTTGAGAACAAAAGAATGTTCCATTTCTTTAGAATGCTGGATTATTTCCACCTTGAACTGTCCTGAAGAAAATCTAGGTTAAAATTCATCACTGATGCCTATGAAAGAAGAAAATTAGCTTTTCATTTTATTTTTCTTTTCTCAACTATATAGGTGAGAAATGTACTCAAAATAACACACTTTTTCTTTTCTTAGACGTGAAGAATTTGTAAGACAAAAGCTGTAGTAATGTTTAATACTGGGAAGTTGTAACATATAATTTGCTTACATTTTACATGATAATAGCTTATGCTGTAGTGTCAAGTTAGTTGTTACCAATTAGAACATCTTAAAAGAACTCAGAAGAATGAGAAACAGAGGGAATTAGCAGCTGACATGTGCTGTGATTTGTCATTTTCACATGCTAAAGCCAGACTTTGATGCCAGCATGTAAAGCTAAGACCAGAACAGCAGTTTGCAATGGCTAAACACACATATTCAAATTAAATAAGCAAGAATTATTTTATATATAGTCAAGATTGCTTGCAACACCACCATTAATAAGAGTAAACATTTTATGAGTAATATCTATATACACAAGGAATGCAATATATACTATGTAAGATGAACAAAAGAGCAGTATTGGTATATATATATATATATATATATATATATATATATATATATATATATATACACACACACACACGTATTATAATCTCTAATAGAGAGGTAATGATTAAATTGCTCTTTGGTGGGAGATTTTAGAAATACAAGAATAAGATGGAATAGTAGTGGGAAAATAAGAGAGAAAATCTATTTAAATAAAGTGTTTTTTTAAGAAATACATCTATTACATATACCTGCATATGGCAGGAATGTGAATGTACCAGATCTCATATAGTTTACACAAAAAATATTTCAAAATAATATGAAAGCTGGAATTTGAAGCTTGGTGATGTGAACGTTGAAGCTTTTTACATGTTGAATGTTATTAGATTCGCTAAGACTACCTGAAATAATTAATTTCATAAGTTAAAACTGAAACTTGATTGTTTTGTTGCTGAACCAATACATCCAGTTTGATAGAAAGTAAAGTACAGTTTTCATCATGTTTGAATCTGGAAATGTAGAATGGAATTTGAATTGAATACCTTGTAACATTTTAATACAATTATAGACTGCATTTTTGACTCCATACAAATAGTAAGGCTTTCTCTTTGACCTCAATAATGTAAATACTTTCATGAAATAGTTTAATAAGCTAACAGGTTTTTAAATAATTTGGTATTTGATGTGTTGAGTGTTATAGAAATTTGAAATATAAACACTTTAAAAACTAATTCAGAGCTTTTTGTTAGAGTTATACAAAGTGTGTGTGAGTGTCTTTTGGCATGATAAATATATATGTACATTGATCTCTCATTTGTATTATAGTTTAGTATGATAACCATGGAAAGATAAATCAGCAGCTGAGGTTGACGTTTCAAAGTTTTAATCCAGCCAAATAAAACACATAAAACCAGAAACGCATACACTGAGTTCCTAGTGTTTTCGTCTTTATTATATAGACTTCATCAGATGCAGGCACACAAATGCATATGCCTTATATAATGTCCTTCATTCCTAAATTGCTCAATTAAAGTTAACCTTTTCTTAAAGGAACATTCTGTTTAAACACAATAATGATACTTTAAAACATATATATATATATATATATATATATATATATATATATATATATATATGTGTGTGTGCGTGTGTGTGTGTGTAAAACCTTAAATTAGTGATAAAACCTATACCCTTTACCCAATATGTCATCATAAAATGTACTGTTGTGATTAAAAAAGCTTTAAAATAACTGTAAAAAAGCTTTTTTTTAAAAAAAAAAATACATATTAAAACATATAAGTACTGTAAGATGCTTCAAAATGAATTTAGTGATACTTAGATATATCAAGTAGGTGAAAATTTGTACATTGGCTCCCTTGTGTGGCCATTTCTAATATTTATTTTCCAATTTCAACATAAAGACAATTATGATACAAACCAAATACAAACGAGAGCTTCTCCTTGTTACTACAACTTAGCAGCTCTCATCTTCAATAGGGGGGCTATCGAGATGTTTTCATTTCGACCAGGTGGAGTGGTGGCTTGTAAAGTTATCTGCCACCATAACTCCCTATACTCAATCCTCTCTTCCCATGCCTGCATCTGATGAAGTCTATGTAATAGAGACGAAAACACTAGCAACTCAGTGTATGTATTTATGGTTCTATGTGTTTTATTTGGCTGGATTAACACTTTGAAACTTCAACCTTGACTGCTGATTTATCTTTCCCTGGGTGCCTTGAATTATGTTTATTAGTTTTTTTGGTACCTGGAGTGTAGTTTTCTTTTAGTATGATAACATTACCTTTGACCTGTAAGTTAACAGATGTCTTTATCTCTCCAGGTCCCAATTTGATATACTTATTCATTTAATGTTTAATGAGTGAATAATTTAGGAATATTAAATGGGACATTTATACTACTATTATATAAATAGGTATATAATATATTATTTGTTGAATTATATGATATCTATGATTAACAGACTAAGATTATTAAACTTGCATGTAGTAATGGAGGAATAGTTTTAAATGGCAGAATATATAACTAAATTAATAGTCTCTTATTATTTTGACCTAAATATAATATTATATTAATTATTTGTTAGTCACGGTAGCTTTGACTAGTTTTTTGATGAATTTTTAGTTGTTCCTAGGTAGAACAATAGTATAGTAGTGTGACTGTTTAATAGGCAGACTAGGAACTTTGCTATCCAGGGTAGGTCGTGTTTTATTAGCAATATATATATATATATATACACTTTTAATTGTAGAATTGTCTTTCAATTTATTTTTGAATTTTAGTAGTTTCCTTGCAGAAAGGAAGAATTCTAAACAGCTAGACTGCTAAGATAGCATCAGAGGAGTACATTAGAGTCTTATACATAATTTAATTGAGTGGATAAATATGTCATTTTTTAAAAGAAATATTTTAAATACACAGTATGGATAGTTGTAATCTATTGACTATTAATGTAAATGGACTAAATAATTGCAAAAAAAGGAAATGATTAATGCGATATCTAAAACTGAATTCTGGAGACATTATATCCTTGCAGAGACACACTTGATAGATAAAGATATAAATATTTAAATAACCTAGATAAAGAAATGTTACCATCTGCGTCTTTTAACAAAAAGAGGAGAGGAACTGATATACTTTAGAGAAAATCCAATGTAATGCATAAGGTCATGTAATCCTTAAATGATTTTCAAGGAATGTATACATTTGTACTAATTAAATATAATGGCAAACTTTATACACTAGCTAAATTTACTGGATCCTTGGAATAGATGCAAGAGTAGTAAAGACCAACTTACTACAAAGTCATTGGAATGGTAGTTTAATTTTACAGGGGATTTTAACTGCATTTCTACTGTAGAAGACACAAATGAACAGAAGAAAGCTAAAATACTAGCATCAGCTAAAGCACTAAATAGATGGATTAGAAATAATAGCTGATTTACTAATAAAATCAGAAGACAAGTCATTGTTCTTCACTCAATATTCTTATAAACATGGGACACAAGCTATAATTAATAGGATTTATGCCTCTATAGATGTACTTAATAAAGTGAATTATTTTAAAACTAGTTCTTGTCCTTTATCTGATCATAATGCACTAAGTATTAATATAGTAATGGATATAAGGAAATGTCAGATTATTTATTGAATCCCGGTATATATGATGAAATCAAAAGAGTTTAAGTGTTACCTTAAGGAACAAATTGAGAATGTTTTTATCTTTAAATGATAATGGTCAGGTTAGTAAAGTCATACTATGGGACTCCTTAAAAAATCAAATTAAAGACAGAATGGGAAGATGGGATAGTAATAAAATGAAAGAATTGCATAAAGAGTTGTTAGAAATACAAGATGAAATATACAAAGTGAGGTTTGAACAACAAAAAATAGATAATACTGAAGTAATTAAAATAATGACAAAATATCAAACAGTTTTAAAGCATAAAGTGGAGATAGCTTTAGATAAAAAAATTAAATTGCATAGCTATGCGGTGACTTCAAAAAATCTACATAGATTTACTAATAGAAGTAAGATGTTAAGCAAAAAGACACAAATCAATAATATCCGAAATCCTAACAATAATAAGCTTACTTCAGATATAGAGAAAATGCTTAATATTTTTTTAAAAATTCCATGAGGATCTTAATAAAGATAAATATAATAATTATGATGATTACAAAATTGACAATTATTTAAAGAAACATGTTACTAGTAAACTTAATGACCAGCAAAAATCTCAGTTGAATAAGCCTATTACCCTGATCGAAGTTAAAGAAGCTTTAATAAAAGGTAAAAATGGTATGGAATTGTATAGTCTGTTTCCATTAAATATTTTAGAATTATTGGGTGACATTTTTAGGATAATTCAGAATGACAAAATAATTCCTCACCTATACTTAAACAAGGAAAGGATAATATGTTAGTCTACTCATAAAGACCTATTTCACATTTAAATGTAGACTATAAAATATTTACTTCAATTTTCACCACAATATTAACAAATATAGTATATAAATTAATTAATAAAGATTAAGCAAGATTTACAGTGAATAGATTAATGTACAATAATATAAAAAGGGTAGTAACTACCTTAGATTTAGCAAAAGGAATGAACAAGAATTTAGCTCTAATCAGCTTAAATACTGAGAAAGCTTTTTGTTTCTGTAGATTGGAACTACATGTTCAAAACTTTAGAAGCATTTGCATTTCCAGACCAGTTTATTGGAATAAAAAAAAAACTTGTATAGAGACTCCAAAGCATATGTTAAAATTGGATTGTACGTTTCTCAATGATTCACTTTAAACAAAGGCATAAAACAGGGGTTCCCTTATCTCCTTTAGTATTTCTATTAGTTATTGAACCCTTAGCTAACAGTATAAGGAGCAATGAAAAAAAAAAACAACTGATGGATTCTCAATTAATAGAGATTGTCAATCTAAAATACAACTTTTTGCAGATGATATTTTACTAATTATAGGAGATTTAAATTATTCAAGTGAAGAAATAGATGAGGAAATTGAAAGGTTTCAAGAAGTATCACTGCTGAAATGTAATAATAATAAAAATGAGACTTTAGTGTTAAATCAATTTCTAGATAGTGTGTTTAAAGATAAATATAATTGAAATGGAAAAGAACTAAAATATTTAGGAATAAAAATCTATCAAGATGTGAGTAAGATTATTAATAATTTTGAAAAAGTAATTAAAGAAGTGTTACTTATTTAAAAATGGAATAAATGTTTCTTTACTTTTGAGGATAGGTTAGTACTTATTAAAATGATTATATTACCCAACACACTCTCTCTCTCTCTCTCTCTATATATATATATATATATATATATTGGTCTACTTTTTTTTGTCGAAATCTCATTATTTCGACAAACAAAAGTACAACCCCATTTATGTGAAAGTACATTTAAACAAAAGTGCACTTTTGTGAATACCAGTTCACTGAACCGGTAATAACAACAAAGAAGAAACACTGCAGCACCAAAGCATGCTACAGTGGGGATAAGGGAATATACCTGTTTCCCTCCAGTAGTGCAATCTCAGAGTTAGCATATATAAAGTAGCGGGGGTGTAGGGGGGCTCGACCCCCTGCAAAACTGCCTTTGTAGTATGTCATTTTTTGTCATTACCATTTCAATGAACAGGTATTTGTGAAAGTGTACTTTTGTTTAAGTGCAGTTTCGTGTAAATGGGGTCATGTTGAAATAATAAGCTTTCGGCAAACAAAAGTAGAACAATATATATTGCATTCAGCAGCTTTAATACCTGATGAAAAAGAAAAATAAATGAATGTTAACTTTATTATTATTATGGTGGAGGTATTTGCTTTCCAGGTGTAGACTCTTATTCTATTGCTGTATGTTTTAACTCTATTATACTCTGGATAGTCTCAACCATCCAGGAGCAGATTATACTAAATTCTTACAAGTTTATTAAAGATGATAAACTAGAAATATGCAATAATTCTTTCCTCTGGTTAACAAAATTTACCTTGGAAGGAAATTCATTTCAGTCTTTCAACTCTGCATATATGAAACCTATTCTTAAAACAGTTAAGGAACATGTTTTTAAAACTACATTAATATCAAAATGGAAATATTTGTGCTCTCCTGCTGCACGTACCTCAATATTTAAGGAATCTCAGAACAATTTTGAAATGAATTTACTAAAAATAAATAGGTTATTATTTTGGTCTGATTGCTTTGAAAAAGGAAAAGCTAAGTACACAAAATATTTAATGGAAGAATATAAGCTGGATGAATTTGCTAACCAGTTAATATTATCCATCAGTAAAAAATTAAATGAATTTGTGGATAACATGATTGAAGAAGAACAGGACACTATTCCCCCATTGAATGAATATATGAATGATGTTATTGAACATAGATTGACATACAAAGGAAGTTTGTCAAAGTTATACAAGTTAATTGTAAATAATTTCAATGCAAAATTTTGGAACTTTTTAGATAGTAGTAGACTGAGTGATTCAGTAGAAGGTAAGAATAAAACATTGTTACTTAAGTCAGACTTCTTTAAGTTTATACTGGAAATGGTTTATGTGGAAATATATCCATAGAATGTTTGTTACTCCCAGTAAAATCTCTAAGCTTAGTAAAATGACTTTTTCAATTTGTTGGAGATGAAGTAAAGTTGTAATTGCTGACTGGACATGGATCTACTTCATATCACCACACATCAAATCAGTGAACCACAGAACATCATGACCAAAATGCTAAAGTATCTAATCAATGAAACTTTACAATGCCAAAGGTTCACAACACTGATTACTACGCATGTCCCAACTTAAACACTTACAAATGTTACAAAACAATTAAAAATAACCACTTAATGGACTACTATACACTTCACAATGTCTTTTGCAGGGAGGCTGCACCCCCCTGTACCCCACATGTGGTGAACTATGCCCCCCACCCCCACCCCTGAAACTTGTATATGCCAACTCTGAGATCGCACTACGGTGGGAAAAATGCTAAATGTCCTGATCCACACTTTACCATGATCTTCACCAACAATGCTTGCAACAGGTAAATTATTTAAAAAAATTAAAACCTATAATTTACCTGTTCTTGTAGCTGTGAACGAATTTACACTATCAGGGCAGTTAGGGTGGTGCTGACTCATGCATAGTAGTATTTCAGTGTTTTAACCTTTCAGCATTGTGAAGTTTCATTGATTAGAAAGTTTGTCATTTTGGTCTTGATGTTCTGTGGTTTGCTGATTTGATATACAATGTTTTGAAGTGGATCCCTAGACAAACATGTTTATGGATTGTGAAAAAATAAACGTATATTGGGAAGAGATAAGTATGTTTTAAAGGGGGCTATAGTCTAATAATTGTTCTTTAACTAGATCTGTAATACTAATGAATGTTCCACTTCCTATATCTGTGAAAGCCAAAGAGCAGAACATGTTTTGGGCTGTCTTGGCAGTTGCTAGAAAAGTTATCACGAAAACTGGAAATCAAACACTTCCTACAGTCAAAGAATTTTTAAATTTAACAGCAATACTATGTAAATCTGAAACGGAAATGATCAGATTAAGATCTATAAATCGTACTAAGACTTTCAATGGTTTGGATAACCTTGAAATATTGACATTGTAATACCAAGGCTCTTAATGTGTTAATTGTATAAGATTACATTGGTGATTTAATGTATTCCTACTATTTAATAACAATATGTGATGCTGAATTTCTTTTTGTGTATATGCTGTAAATCAATAGAGTTTTTCTTTAAATACTGAATTTCTAGGTGCACATAAATATGGTGAGGGATTATTTTACTCTTAGCTGAATCTGGATCAGTTAAAGATCCATATTAACTTGACTCAGTTTTTGTGGTGCACTGCTGTACATCACAGACATTAATGCAGATGGATGATGAGAAGCATATTTTCTTGAGTGCAGCTACAGTCTATAATTCTGCTGTGCACCACTAACCACCACTGAACATCAATGCATGCAAAGAAAGGAAGATGTTTTTTTTTTCTTTCCTTTCTTTTCTTTTCTCCACATTAAATAAACTGCCCAAACACATTTCCTACAAAAATGCAAGCAATGAAAGGTATTCCAATCATGAAGACAGTTTCAAAGTCCTGTCCTTTCAATAATTATGCATTATTATTCCATCTATTTCACCTTAACTTAGTGACTCATTGTGCCATCATGCTGTAACATTGCCACAATTGGATTTTCTACACTAAATACTTCACTATGCAGGTAATCCCTAACTTCTGTTTCTATTTCTTTAATTTTAACTACTCCATTACTATTCCTCCTTTCTACTTTCCCCTTTGATTTCTCATTTGTTATATTGTGAAATTTTCCATATCTGGGTGTCTTTGCCTCTATTTCTCTTCCAATATCTTTGGAGCAGGTATTTTTTTGGCCTTGATTAGTTTAGTTTTATGCTTTGCATAAATATTGCACCATATCACATCTCTTTCTTTCCCGTGTTCATATTTCTTTTTTATACCTTTCAAAAATCTCTAGGTTTTGTCCTTTATATTTTCACACTTCCTCAGTCACGTCTTTCTACAAATTGCCCAATGTTTCTTGGTCTAATACTTTTCATGGATCTGGGGGAGCATTTGTTAATGCTTTTTTTTTAATTTCTTAAATTTGGGTTTCTAATACCATCATGGGAATATACCCCATTCCTAAGTCAAAGTATGATTATTCATGAAATAGTATCGCTTCAGTTTAACCAGAAGTTCTCTTTGCAGCACCTGCAATGTGCTAGTAATGACTCTTTCTACAATTTGTATGGAGTTACATATACTGGTAATATATCAAAATATGATTGTAGACTCTTTTTTTTTATTACACCCATTGCTCCTACTACTATTGGAACTGTCTGGGTATATTTTTTCCACATTGGCCTCTTTTCTGCCTGCAAATCCTCATATTTTATGATTTTGTCTCTGTACGCAAAACACTGTAATCACTGGGTATAGTGATTTCAGTGATCAATGCTACTTATGTCTTCTTTTCATGGACCACTGTATCTGGTTTTCTCGCATCTTTTGCACTATTGGTAATGGGTGATCCATGTGATTTAGACTTTATTTTCTATGATGCTTTGTGGCTCATGTTTCCAGTGTTTTTTCAGCCAATGTTTGCACAATCCCCAGTGCAACAGTCTTGCCACATTATTATGTCTTTCAGTATAGAGTCCTTCTGCCATTAGTATGTCACAACCAGCAACAAGGTGTGTGACTGTTTCCAATTCTGTTTTACAAAACCTACATTTATCTGTTTCTTTCTCACATGTTCAAAGGGCTTTGTAAACCAACATGTACATAGCCCATTATCTTGGGCAGCCAAAGCTAACCTTTCATCTTTTGATTTGAATTTGCCCCTCCTTAACCATTCCTGCATTTAATCCTGATCAACATGAGGTTCTTCCAGGAGTTTTCTATACTTGCAACTATATTTAAGCATTTTCCACATTTCTCACTTTCTCATCTGATCCTTCACCTTATATTCTTTCTTTTGTTTTTTGGCACATTCAGTTGCTGCCTGATTTTTATCTACTTCTGGTTTGATTTCCATTCCTGCTTGACACTGATATGCTTCTGCTAGACTAAGCAGGGAAGTCATCTTAGATTTATTCTCCTAATGTTTCAAAACTTTCACTATGTTTGGGTCTTGTGAGATCAGCAGATATGTGTGCAGTCCCACGACTGCAAATCTATACATGTAATCAATTTCAAGGAAGCCTATGCCTCTTCAGAACGGGGAGTATATAATCTTGGTATGCACTGATTTTTATACATCATTTGAGCAAGAAGCATCCTTGTTTTCCTATCTAATCACTCAACACCTTTTGGAGCCAGTCAGTCACTTCAAAAGTGTAAGTTAGGGCAGGAAGAGCAAATTGGTTTATAGCTTGAATTTTGTTCCTAGATGTCAAAGCTGTTTTCAGAATTAATTTAAGTCTTCTAAAATATTCCTTACTAAGTTTTATTCACATTTGTTCATGTTTTATTGTTGATCCTTCAATTCCAAATATTTATGTACTCCCTTTTGCTCAAGTTCTTTTATATCACATTCTTGACCCAAACTGATGTTTTCTTGGTGCTGCATCTTTTGTGCTTGAAAGGTTGCCTTTGCACATTTATCAAGACCAAACTATATTCTTATATCATCTGCAAAAGTTTTGACTACTTAAAATTGTACTTTCAGTTCCTCATCTGATGAGCTATATAATTTTAAATCATAGACAAAGAAAAGATGAGAAGTCTTTACACTTTGTTGTTTTCTAGGAGCCCAATTATAGCCATGGTGTAATCTGTTAAGTAGACAGCTTAATGGGTTAAGGGCAAGACACAATAGCAGTGGTGCCAGGGAGTCACCCTGGAATATCCCCCTTTGAATTTATATCCCTGGAATAATCATTTGTCCTTTATCATGGCTTAATTGCAAAGTAGTTTGCCACTTTTTCATGGTCATGGTAATGTAATTGAACAGTGAAAGGGTGTATCTTGTAAATTTTTAAGCACTCTTTTATCCATTAAAATGCTTTTTTGTGGTCAGTCCATACCATACTTAGATTCTTCCCCTTTTTACAATTCTCCACTATGACTTTATTTAACAACATATGATTCCTTGTTCCATATAAAATTCTTTCATTGCCCTTTTGTTCTATTGCCATAATTGAGTTTTCTTCTAAATGACTATAAACTCTGTTGGCATCAGTTCCAATGTATAGTTTATACATCATCAGAAGGCAGGTTACTGGGCTATAATTTTTAGGGTAGTTTGCACGGTCACTCTTATTAGAAACATTGTTTTTCTTGTTAACCAGGCTGGTGTCTGTTCGGGGTCTGCATATAAATAATTCTTAGCCATGGCTAAATCTTCGTGTAAAGATATTAATATTTTTAATCAGAAGTTAGGTACTGCATCTGGGCCTGGGGTTTTCCCTTTTAGGGGCTTTTCTTAACTTTGTTTCTGTATTTGGCTGTTACTTCATCCCATTTCATATCCTGTACCTGTAAACTTCTTATTCTTTCTTTTATTCTTCTATTAGCCATCTCTGTTATATTCCACGGGATCTTCATAAATACTTCTCCAAAATGTATCTATTTCTTCTTTTTTTTGGTGGTCTTTCAATTCCATTTACCTTTTTCCCAATTCTCTATAAAACTTTTTTGGGTCATCAATACATTGCTTATTTTGTACTTTTCTTTTACATTAATTTGTGTATCTTTTAAGTTTTTTCTGCCTGTCCTGATATTTTTAGTTTATTATTGGTGATAGTGCATGATAAATCCTGATCTGTTATAATACTGTGCATTGCTTTTATCACGTCTATCTTCCGGAGTATTTTTGTCTATTCCCTGTTCTATACTCTTCTAAACGTGACACTTCTTGTCTTAATTGCTTTATAGTTTTCTCTGTTTGATACTTCCTTGATGGTATTTGATTTCTCCCCTTCCTTTCCTACACTACCCTATGTCCTTGTGGTAGAATATTATCTGTTATTAATTTAGCTGCACAGTAATATATCCTGTTTACTTCTGTTATATCGGATGGATCTGTATGGACAGTTCTAAGTACTGTGTTCATTTGTTTTATCAAACTTCTAACTTCCTGGGTTGTATTGACCTTCTGTCATCTATTTCCTAAATTGATCTTAATATGTCTATCTCTATTAAATCAAACAACTCTTCTCTTAGCTCACGTTCTTCTAAATGGAGGGCACATTTTTTGTTCTGGATTTCCTGTGGGCATTCCATAGAAAGTGCTATAGCATTTTCCTGTGGCATATTCTCTTCAGTTTCATCATGTGTCTTCTGTTGTTCTGTCATCTGGGAACTCACTGGCCTATCACTCCTCAACATTGACTGTGTCAAAGTTGCCACAGTTTCTTGTTTCTTCCCTTGCTGTCCAGCTTCAAGTGAACATTTATATTGGTTTCCTGTGAAAGGCTCCAAAATATCTTCATATGGCAACTGACCTTTTGCTTCCTGTTTCACTGGTTTATCCTTAATTTGGATGTCCATTGCTCTATCTTGCTGTGGTGTTTTCTGCGTTAGATTTTCTACACCGAATCCTTCACTTCACAGGTACTCCATAACCTCAATTTCTATTTCTTTATCTTCTCCATTACTGACCTTCTCTTGTACTTTTCCTCTTTGTCTTCTTATTTTTTTAATTACAAAGTTTTCCACATCTGGATTCCTCTGCCTGTATTTCTCTTCAAATATCTTTGGTGCTACCCTTTTTGTATTGGTTAGTTTTGCTTTCTCCTTTCCATAAATATTACACCATATTACATCTCTTTTTCTTTCCCATGTCCATATTCTTCTTCAGATGTCTCCTAATCTTCCTTTTTCTCCTCACGTTGGGGACTTGTTCCATTATGCTATGATGTAATCTGTATTACACCTTCTATACCAATGCCTTCACTTTGCAGGCACTCCCATAACTTCAATTTCTATTTTTTAACTTCTACTTTATGAATTTTCTTTTCTACATTCCCTCTTTGTGATATTATTTTTATAGTAACATTTTCCATCTCTGGATGCCTTTGCCTGTATTTCTCTTCAAATATCCTTTTTGTATTGATTAATTTATCCTTCAATTTTGCATAGATATTGCACCATATCATATCTCTTTTTCTTTCCCATGTCCATATTTCTTTTTTATACTTCTCAAATAAAACTCTAGGTTTTATTGTTTATATTTTCACTTCCTCAGATGCTTCTTTTCCAAATAGATAAAAGTTTCTTGGTTTATATAATGTTTTTCAGAAATTTGTTGTATTAAAGAAAACACTTTTTATTTGAAGCTTCCAACAGTTTCTCATGTGGAAGTATTTTCTTTCCTCTAATTTCTTTCTTAATCCTTTTGTATATCTTGTATCTGGAAATTCTGGGCTTTTTGCATAATATTAACAAGACATAACTTATTTCTTATCCTCAATAGTCCACTTTGTCATCTTTATAGCTCTTCTTTGTATTTTTTTGTGTTTTTTGTGGACTGCTACTTTCTTCTACAACAGGGGGGCATCCTCCCCCTGGGCCTGGCCCCATTGTAGGAATGTTTCCATATTTTGGGGATTCTACATTGCCATTTTTTTCCAGTCCTGGCACCAGTGCACATAGCAGGATTGGGCACTTTTTTATCCTGAGTCTTGTGCACCCAGCTATATTTTTTAATTTTTGACATACTTCTGTCCATGATATCTGCTATATAAAATACAGTCTATACAGTGGTGTTGTCTTGGTGAGATTTTGTGAAAAACAGGGTTCACCTCATGAAGGTACTCACCAAGACTTGAAGATGAAATCAATTTCAGTAATACTATTCTTCTTTGCTTGCTGATTTATCTCTCCATTCGGACCCCAGTGCTCTGCATGGGTACATTAATGTAAATCTAGACCATAGCTTTGGTTTTCAGGTACTTGAAAAGGTGGAACTAAGTCCATGAGGGGGGCCATGGAAGGTGTATTTAGAAATACTGAGCTGAGAATCTATGCCGGACATCTCCCAGACTTAATGATTATTCGTGAATAACAAGTGTACTCAAAATCAAGGCTATAGTCAAGTAAATATTGATATTTTTATATATTATATGATTAGGTAGTCCTGCAAGATTGGTTGTGGTATGTATTAACTTTTGGTTTTGCTAAGGTTGCATTATTATCTGGTTTTGGTGTTTTTTTATTTTAAATCCTGTGCTGGTCATATGATTTTTAACTATGTTTAAATAAGGGACTTACACAATTTGTTATTTGATTTTGAGGAAGTCTGGTTATTGGGAAGATGAAAGTGCTTAATCCTTGTTCTTACAAAAAAAATGATATAGCTAAGTTTTTGGTTGTGTTACCGTTTACTCCATTTTAACTTCCTTTCAAGCATTTTTGACATTGTGGTTCTTGGTTTATGCTCAAACCAGGTGATGGTTGTTTTACTTTGTTTGGTTAACTTCCTGTAAATAAAGTGAATCACCACAAAAAATTTAAATCAATCTGCACCATTAATCAAACATTGCCACATACTGACAATACCAGATGACAATCACTAATAGACAGTACCCTTGCATAAGACCTAAGGACAATGTGCATTCACCTGGCACTTTCACAGCTTGCATATTGCAGTCTTGTCTGCCTCAGTGAGTCAACAACTCTGGATTTGATTGGTGCTCTGAGTTGTCTACCTTATGCCTCTGAGCAAATGACTTAACCAGACACTGCTTTCTGATTGTCTCTCAAAAGGACCTTTTTGTCCAGTGGGCTTACCTGGTCAACAAATGTAACTGAGTGAATTAGATCAGAGGGCTATTAGTACTGAATGTAAACACTCCAGTACGTCTATCCATTGAGCTTCTGTGCCTGGAGTAAGGTTACATTCAAGAAACACTTCAGCTAAATTTAAATGATTGAAGCTGAAGCTATAAATGTAGTAGCTAGTTTGTCATTAAATCTAGTGCCCTTTGTCTACTTCCACTGTTGCTAAGAGTCGATCAAACCTCCATCTAGTCTGTTCTTTCCATTATCTTACTGTCACTAAATGTTTCACTGGAGTACAAAACTTAATAAACTGTGCTGGAAACTTACAACAGTCTTTACTAATGTCAAGACCCTACCCGATGATGTTTAGGTGAAGTTTGCATATACCATGTCCCTCTATAAGTCCTTACTCACAGTTCACTTACTAACTGAAGGTGCTAGTCTAAATAGCATGTATGTGCCCTTCCTGTGATTGTGACTTTGTCATTTTATTTTATTTATTTTATATTTAACATTTGTTTACAGAGAAAGTCCAACTTGGAACGAGCCAATTTTCAGAAGATGCCCAGGGAGAAGCACTCCAGATGCATGTCTTTGTAATGTTAGAAGAAACCGGAACACCTGGAGAAAACCCACATGAGCACAGGGTGGACATGTAGACTCCACACAGAAGGCACCCCAGCTGAGAATCGAAAAGGAGAACCTTTTGCTGTGAGGCAATAACACAAATTGCTGCACCTCTGCGCTGTTCATTGTCATGGTGGAGAAGCTTACATGCCCCTCTGATCTTTTGATTTATGCTGTCTAGAATATTACTATTCTACTGGTATGGTTCTCTTTAGCAGCATCCCAACAAACAGAGATCCGATATGTGATCTCCATGGCAGTTCAGTGAAAGAATCACAGAACCTCACTCATGGATATTAGGACCCACCACTGGAGAAAGGTCCGGAGTGTTGTTCATAGCTGACTACATCATGACTGAGTGACTTTTGTAAGATACATGGAGCAGCTAAGTGACACTTCTACCCAGAAGGGGGAAGGCTGGAATTCAGCTGGAATGCTAGTGAAGTGGCAGGAAGGATCAGGGATAATTAAGATGGGTTAGACCCTGATATTGGAAACTAGATCATGGATCATGAAATGCCACTTCAATGCTGATAAATGAGCCAGAGCATGCACGGGAGGTTGAAAAGTGCCAGTGAGCTTTAGTTAGTTTTTTCACTGAATTTTGCACTGAGTCTGGAACTAGATATCTCATGCAAGGGGATGGGGGGGTTATTCCTACTCTGAGGTTAACTATTGGAAAATGACCCATATGTTTGTAAGATGCACCAGAGTCCCAGCTGTGTACCACCAGAGTCCCAGCTGTGTACTATACAGTTGGAGTTTATGCCAGCATAAAAGTGGATTGCTAGGATGTGACTATTACTGCATGCATCTGGCAGCTATTTTGATTATACGGACTTCTTAGAGATCATTGACATTATGCTCAGTAGGATAAAACCCTCTGATTCTATAGTTTTTCTGGTAAACCTTAATACTAATATGGAGAATTAAAAAGTTACCTGGAAGGACATGACTGGGAAAATGGTATTTGTAATGGCAGTAACCCTACTGACTGCTTACAAACATCAGTGATAAGAAACCATCAGATTAAAGAAAGAAGCTTTCTGTGCAAATGCCTGAGTAGGGAAGCAGCTCCAAATTTAATGAACAGGCAGTGATGGACCAAAAAGGAATCAGGTGCAGTGGTCACAGAAGGCAAGGCCTAGGTATGAAAGGAATTTGGTGAGGCAACTCAGGAAGAGAGAGACACAGACCAGGCCATTTTCAACAAAGGTAGAGAAATGCTGATCTTGGCTGGGGGCACTGTTGGGAGACAGAAGGAGCACATTGATGATTTCTGGAATCCAATGGATATGTCTTCAAGGAGGCAGTGTCAGAAAGAGCTGGTGGTACTGAATGTATTTGTGTAAATGAAGTCATTGGATGATGAAACACTTCAGCTCTGGCAAGACTGTTGATTACATGCAGCTAGAAATGCTGAAATTGTTAAGGGGTTTTGCTTATCATGCCTTTTCAGTGTTACATAATAGGTAGGGACAGTGTCCCAGGATTGACAAACTGGGGTAATGGTGCCCACATTTCAAAATGGGGACAGGTAGGTGTGTTCCATTTATAAAGGGATCTTAATCATTATCCTCCCTGAGACAGCTGATGCCAGAATGATGGAAAGGAAACACCATCCAATAGAAGAGCCTTTGATTCAAGCAGAGAAATGTTGGATCCAGTCTGGACACTGGATCAACATTCTGTCCTGACACACATACTGGAGGGGGTAATAGGAACTTTCCATTACTGTCTATACATGTGTTTTGTGGACTTGATAAAGGCATATAACTACATAGTTCAGAATTCCTTGTGGGAGATGTTACAACAGTGTGGAGACTCGGCAACTCTGTTGCACATACCTTTTAACTGTCTCTGGTTTCTCAAAAGTCTCTGACTTTTGCTGCATATTCTTATTCTGTGTCTCTTAAAATGTCTGGTTTCTAGCAAATCATTGTAGACTGTGGTCTTTAAATAATACCATACATCTTTGAGTTTCAGACTTTATTCCCACCACAAAATGCATGCTATTACAGAACCTGTTACTCCAGAAATCTCCTGTGTATCAACAAAAGTATTTAAAATCTTTCCCTGATTTTTGGAACTTGCCTTCCATTAATTCTTGAGTTAGAAGGTTGAGAGTTATGCATGGTACATGCTTTTCAGTTCCTGCATTTTTTATTTTATTTATTTATATTTGTTTACCGGGGTAGTGCACTTATCTCAATGGACCATTTGAAGGCACAGTCTAGGTGAAAAGGATAACATAAGAAAGGAAAAAAAACATATTAACAGATACAAGGGTATGCTAAAAATAAATTATATAATACACGCACTCATACACATACACATACACACACACACACACACACACACACACACACACACACACACACACACACACACATATTTACAGATGCAGAGCAGCAGCTGTGTTTGTTGCATTCTTGGCATTAAGCTGAGTATATTGAAAGGGGATGTATGACTCTGTGGAGGGTTTCTTTGACCTCCATCCTGCACATCAGTTTCACGGGCAACATATCGAGGCATATGAAGGTGTTCA